>NC_034598.1:84489666-84506497 GCF_900095145.1 Mus pahari | reverse complement strand
GTAGTGGGAGTGGGTGGGAAGGGGAACAGAGGTGGGGGGAAGGGTATGGGAAACTTTCGGGATAGCATTTGAAATGTAAATAAAGAAAATAATAATTAAAAAAAGTTTTAGCTTAAAAAAATAATAATAATAATAATAATAATAAAATGTGTTTTCTATTGCAAAATGTCCCTTTCCATCCTTTTATGGTTTTATGTCTTTAACAATATTTCTATTTTTTTTCATGGCATTTTCTATACTTTTTATACTTGTTACTTTAGCTCTTTGATCTTTAATAAAATTGAAATCTTTTCCTACTAGAGCTATCATCAGCTATCTTACAAGGACAGTTTCTAGTGACTATTATTTTTTTCTTTAAATCAGGCATCTTCTTTCTGTTTTTTGTTTGTCTGTTTTCATATGGCTTATGACTTTTTTTATTATTTTGTTCTTGAAATCTAGATATTTTCATCCAACATTGTGGTAACTATGTGCTAAGGTTTAAATGTGAATGTCCCTCATAGGCTCATGTATTTGAATATCTGACGCCAGATAGTGGCACTGTTTGGGAAGGATTATAGAAACCATAGCATATAGGTTCTAACTTACGGAGATGAGTCACTGGGTGGCCCTTTGAAGGTGATAGCTCAGCCCTGATTCTGACCCACTCGGTACTTCTATCACCACTTTCTATCCAGTTCATGCACCCACCAACAATGATTGAGCCAAGCTTGTGACATCTCTTACCTACCATTAGCAACCAAAATCTCCTAAAGCTATAAGCCAAGATAAGCCCTCTTCTCTTACATTGCTTCTGCTGGGTATATTTGTCTCAAAGGCAAAGAAAGTAATGAATATACTGTGAGATCTTTCTTCTATTCTTCTGGGGTTTGCTTGGAATTCTCGTTGTTGGTCTGTTGCTTTCTGGTCTATGCTGATATTTTAGGAACATCTCCTGAGCATATGAAGAGACATTCTAATTTCATCTGCATATGCCCCTGCTATAGAGGGGTTGGCAGTACCACAATGAGGTGCAAGTGTTGCAACAATATTGACTGCTGCCTCTGCCTCATTAGAGATAGCCATCGGAGACACAAACTGACCATCTTTGGAGGACAGAATCCTCTTTGCATGCATGTTGGCTCCTTCAAACTATGAGTGCCTGCCCCAGGAACAAGTACATAACTTACCACCCTGTACTAAGAGTGAAGAAGAAGGGGTTGATATTGAGCTAAAAGTTCAAATTAATGGAGTGTTAGCCAATTTGCAGTCATGCTTTCCTCTGAAGATTTCAAACTATCAATAAACTTCTGAGTTCCAAAAATAGTTATGCCAGACAGAATTGGCTAAGGAGATTGTTTTCTAAGTGGGAAAAGACACACTTTCCAGATGTTTATTTCTCTGCTATCTTCCCAGAATTCTTTCTTGCTGGCTTTTCATGTGATTTCTCAAGCACTAAATATACTGAAGAGAGTGTCCTTTTCACAGACCCTTGTCTAGTATGTCTGGCAAAGATGTAACCATACATTTCACAGTATAGCTCTGTGAAATTGGCCAGCATCCTCCTTCTTTAACTGCAGTCATTTGTCACTGGGTATGGCCTGAATAATAACATACTTCAATCTACGAAAGGCGATCTGTTCATCTCTCTAACTCCACGGTGTGTGGTCTACATAAGACAGTCGTAGTGGATAGTCTTCCATCAGGATGTCTGGCTCTTAGTATCTATTCTTTATGCAAAGTTAGTTGAGTTTTGAATCATTTCTAGCTAGCCACTTACCCTCTGACCCCTTCAGGGTATTCCTAGATATGTGTGAATTGTGATTGATTCAACTTTCCAAGAAAAAGACAAAAAACAGAATCCTCAAGATCTGTAAGTTTTCAAGATACACACACACACACACACACACACACACACACACATACACACACACACATGCACTTACACACGTGTACACACAGAGTACTATTAACATTCTACTCCCTTTACTATATAAGCCATTAATTTGTGAATTATGGATTACTGTGCGATGTCTGAGGAGATAATAGCATTTCCTATCTATAAATTTGTTACTTTCAACATTACCTAGGCCTTACTTCATCCCACTCTTGATTCATCTTTCTTCTTCTTCCCCAGTGTATTTGTTACTTACATTGTTGCTGTGGCAATAATGCCTGATAATAGCAACATAAGAGGGAAGGGTTTATATTGGCTCACAGTTCTGGAAGATACCTTCTGTCATAGCAGTGAAGGTATAGAGGCAAAAACAAGGGGCAACGGCTGATCACCTTGCAATCACAGTCGGGAGCAAAGAGCAATGAATGCTGGGATATAGATGACTTTCTCCTTTTCATTCAGTTCATGGCTCCAGACAGTGAAATGGCACTGCCTACCTTGAGGGTGGTCTCCCTACCTCAATTAATCTAATCTACATAATCCCTCACAAGCATGCCTTGATATTCATGATATTCATACCCATGGTGATTCTAAATCCCATCAAGGTAACAATGAAGATTAAAATCTTGCCTACCAACTAACCCTAGCATCTGGCATTGCTAGGACCTTTTCATTTGTCTTTTTAACAATCTAGTTCTATGAACCTAAACTTTCTACCATTGAATGAATGAATGCAATATACATCATACAGGGAAGTATTGGGGAGCAGGGGGCGGCTTGGGTATAACAATAATTACTCTCAGGACCTTAATAAATATTGTTTTAACTGAGCATTCATTCATGCCTTATGACAGAGTGTGGGGCTATTAATTGAAAGATCACTTTGACCCTAATATTAAGAATGTCCCACTTGGAAGAAGTATGTGTGACAACAAAGTATGTAAGGGAACAAAAGAGAAGGAGGTGCCTAGCCAAGACGCAGGTGGAGGAAATAAAGAGAAGGTCTTATGGGGTTGGTTATCTGAGCTGAGTCATAAGGATGAGAGTGAAGCTGGTCAGGTGATAGATAATAGGGTAAAAGGACAAACCAATGACATTCTAGGCCTAGGAAGCAGCTGGACTAAAACAGAAGAGCATTGTGTGATGAGAGAAAGCGCTGCGAATAGTTGAAATTCACTAAGACATGAAGTACAAAACAAGAAGTGGTGGATGTTTTGCCCGGGAGGAAAGCCAAGACTTAGGGAAATTGAAACGGTGGCACTGGGCTTTATTCTTTAGAACAGCATGGTCCAAACTCACTTGAGAATAAATTTATGGGTTTTGGTTTTTGTCTATGTCTCTAAATAGATTTATAGTTTTTTTTTAACATTTTTTTATCTGAAGTAATATCCCTGAATTCATGAGCTTAATGTGCCATCTACTTGATGGTCTGTAAGAATGAGCATTAAAATAAATAAAAGATAACTATTAACCGTTCTTCCGTGAATTGCTTAAAATGATACCACTCACCACTCTGTGCTTTGGTGATATTCATTTCAATCACAAAGAAACATTGAAGAGCTTTGAATAGCGGTGCATCAGGAGTGTACTTCCATTATAGAGAACAATGGAGCCTCATTGGAGATCATGAACAGGAGGAAGCTCAGACCTGCATCAAGGAGACTAGTTAGGGAGCTTTCATTGTTACCAGGCTTGGCAGGACAAGGACCTGAATGAGGACAGCATGGGTGGACAACAAGTTCACACACTTGTCACATTCCAGAGATGAGTCTGGGTACTAGGATTCAATGGTTAACCAATAAAATCATTGTCATATATATATATATATATATATATATATATATATATATATATATATGATATATAGATTGAGAGAGAGAGATACATATACATCATATACACACACCGTAGTGAGAGGAATGGTGTGTAATGAGAAAAAAAATTGCTTATAAACTTAATAATTAAGAAAATGAAAATTAAAGAGTGACCTAAAGAGATGGGAGGCTGTGAGAGGTACAGAGGTAAGGTTAGAAATGATGGTTAGAATTAGAATAAGCCTCTGGGATGGAAAGGTGCTGAGACTTCAGTAATGAGCAGGAACCAGTTGTGGATAGGAGAGAATGGAACAGTTCGATGTTAGAGACATCTTAATAATAAACGCTGATGATCTGAGATTTTGACTAGGGAACGCAGAAGGAAGAACCAAGGTCTGCCTCATTAGGACCCTCTGTTAGGACTTCAAACCTCAGTGACCAGCATAACCGATGTCTTTTTCAGGTTCCATATAGCCTGGCTTCAATGTCATTCTCGTCTCCATTAATCAGCCCCATGTCTCTGTTAGACGTTTGAATATTATAGCTATCCTTTTTGGAAAATGTATTGCTCACCGTTCTTTGGTTCAATGCCAAAATCCTCACCTCAATTTTTTTCTCTCTAATGGAACAATGGCCCATTCAGTCATCAAGTGCACCCTAGTATTGCCCATTTAAACTAGGCTTTTAAAAACCATGAACAAAACTTTGGAAATATTTAATTTATATAAAAACTTGTGGCCAGAACTCTGCTGATTTCATTCCAAATGAATTAATAAAAACCCTAAGGGTTTGTTTAATGCAGTTTTATGCTAAATATATTTAATTTTATACTGGAGTGATGGCTTCTTTTAGCAATGTTGGAGTCTGCATACAGGAAGCATTTAATTATGAATGCCATAATTTGCTCGGTTGATGGTTCTCTTTCATCTATACACCATAGATAATTATCCCTAAATAAATGAAATTATGAAAATACTATTTAAAATAGAAAAACAAAAAGTGTGTTTACTTGATATAAACCAAATTCTGCGCAGTCAAAACTAACTTCCCTGGTGGCAAATAAGTATTTCTGAAATTCAGATTGCCAGCACGTCATCTGCTCACATAGGAATGCTTCCTGGGTAAGAGTTAGAGGGGATGGCTTTTATAAGTAACTTGGGGTCTTGTTTTCAGTGGAAAGCTGATTTTTAAAGTCACGTTAAAACTATTCATTTGTGTATGTTTAACACTTTCCAGGAAGCCATCATATAACACAGCATAGCCAACAGAGCTTGGTTTTATGCTCAATGAATTAGTTAGAAGCTTAAATTTCCTTCTCTTCCCTAAGCTGCATTTTAGGCCAATGACAAGTTTCATGGTCTCAAATGGGGGGCCCTTGAATGGAAATGACAAGAAAGTGGAGACTCTTCATAAATTTCAGTCTTCTTTTTGATATTGAGGATTATGCTTAAAATACTTTCTACTGCTGACAGTAATTATAGCATGAAATTTCAAGGTAGATTTTTCTTTAAATTTACAATTAAAACTAGATTGCATTTATTAATACATTTCTCTTCATATCGTTACCAAAATATGGATCGTTTCCTGTCTACTGGCTCTGTCTCTAACTCTTCTAGCTTCTGAGTCAGACAGTGAATACCCACTCGGCCCATGAACTACAGGGGGAAATTGTGTGTAATGAACAAGGCAGATGAGGACAAGGTGGCATAGTCATAGAGACAAAATCAATTGCTTTAAATTTTTGTTGTAACCAAGAGCATGTCTGGTCTGATTTTCAATCCACCAAGATTTGCACTTCCACTTAAAATAAAGTAGACAAGACCTGTCCAGAGATAAGTAACTGCTTAGCAGTTTGGGGATTCCAGATCCTCCTGTCAAAATGCGAAACACTTACCCCTAGTATTGCTTCCCTGGATTCTAGATGTGTAGAGAAAGACTAAGCTGCATTTGATATGACAAATAGTGAGGCTGATCTCTCTAAAGATGAAGTAGTAACCTTAAAATATGTATTTCTCAGCTCATTTTTGCAAGTAACAATTTTGTTCTTAATTTGTTCTTTAAAATTTTATTATATCTATTAAACACACACACGTGTGTGTGTGTGTGTGTGTGTGTGTGTGTGTGTGTGTGTGTGTGTAGCCTTCATTTGCCCTCTTCATCTCTCCTGGCCTTCCCTATATATATAGCACCCCCCCCCCATTCTAACTTCATTTTTCTGCTTTTATATTTTGTATTAACTCACAAGTCAAATAAGTGCTGCCCTTATATACATAGGTCTGAGGACAACCACAGGAGCATGGCAACCTACCAGGGTTCACATCCTTAAAGAAGAACAGTTATCAGTCATCACCTCTCTCTAGCTTTTCAGTTAAGGTGAGCTGATTTGATCTGGAACAGGTCTTTTGCAGGTGGCCATGGACACCGTGAGTTCATGAGCACCATAGCCATGCCTTCCTTGTTTAGAAGATAGCATCTCAAACCACTCACTCCTCCTCATCCTCCAGCCCCTTCTTTTTTCTTTTTTTCTTATTTTTTTTTTCTGCTCCCTCTTCCAGGTCTCCCTGAGGCTTGGTAGAGCCTTTGATCACCATGTCTCATTTAGAGCTGAGCACTCAATCACTTCTTTTCTGTACTCTAACCAATTATGAGTGTTTTCATTGACCGTTGTTCACTGCTTCTCTGACCAAGGCTGACAGCAGCCCAGGTCTGTGGGCAGAAGCATAAGCATTTAGAAGGTAGTTTGATAACATGGCCATTTAGCAAAATAGCAGTAGTAGATTCCACCCCATGATCTCCCCAGCCATGGGCTTCTGACCAGGTTTACAGTCTCAGGTGTACATTCCCTCCTGTGGAGCAAGTGTTAAGGGAAAGATTTGCATAGACTACTTTCAAAGAGAAGGTTTTTTCCTTGTCCAATGTCCGTTTTTCAAGCGCGCTGAGCTGTGTACTAGGTTAATGGCTTTGGAAAGTAGCTGGGTTATGGTGGGAAAGAATCAGTGGTGTCAGAGAACTGTGTCTACTTCTGCACGCTCTGTTATTTAAATGACTTTGCCTCCTCAAACAGCACCACCATATTTTCCACCAGCCCCTTGAAGCCAGGCTCCAGCAATCCAGCAATAAAGACTCAGGCTTCTCATGCTATCTATTGTCTCCTGTATCTGTGTGTCCATCTGTCTGTCTCCTGCTGACAGTGCCTATCCTGTTACTCATTTTTTCCTAAATGCAACCTATTCTCCAGTATTTAATTTTTCCATCCAAGTGGTCTTGTCATCCTCCAATTCCCACAGAACTTCTTCCTCAGTGTGTACGCTGTACACAGAACAAGTCCTGTCTCCCAACCATATTCATTTCATGAGGATGCTTATATTTGGTTCTTCTTTGTCTTATTACCTCAAGGTGACAAATATGCTTTTTGAAGAATTGACTGGATGATTATTAAAGAAGTATTGTTTCCAGACTGAGAAAATCAGGAAAATGGTACCCATTTCACAGGTTGTCTTGAATTTTACATGGAACTAAAGTACTGTCAGTGAATAGACTTTGTAAACCATGGTGTTCTATAACGATGTAGGATGTCTTAATAGGATGTGAAAGGAGCTAAAACAGTATCAACTGATCCCTAATCTACAGTCAATTGAGAAAATAGAAGAAGCTGGAGAGACTGATCAGCAATTAAGAACACTTGGTTACTTGCAGAAGACCAAGTTCAGTACTGGCAGCTGCTTCAGACTGCTCATAACCTGTCACCCCACCTCCAGTGACCTGATGCCCACTTCTGACCCTTGCAGACACACCACATACAAACACACATACACATGAAAAAAAAAAGATATATGTATTAGATGGATTATATAGAAAACTCATTGCTTGAACAGCAAAGTTTCCATCTCTGAATCAGTCTCATCAGATGGGTCAGAATGCGGAGAATGATGCTGTCCCCTTTACTGGTGAGACAGCATCTGACTGGTACTGACTGGGAGATTGGACACCTGTAAATCTGTAGTCATGGAGCAACAGAAGTTAGCACTACCTTCAAGCTGCCTATTTGTTCTCCAAACTGGAACTTAAAGTGCTGACAAAGCACTGAGTGGATTTATGAAATGGACATCATCACTAAGGCAGGCTGAGTTCAGCAGTAGCCATGCACGTCACCAAACCTTTTGACAGGGTCTGTTGGTAGGTGGTGCTGCCTGCGAGTGCCCACAGAGTGCCTAGCACACTGCATGGCGTGCTGCAGATATGCCAAAGATGCTTAGCATGATTGGAGATGGAAGTAACGACTCACATGGATTGTGGTATTCCAACTCGCAATAAAAGACAAGCAAAAGATTGGGATTATGACAAGTCAATGTTTATCTCTGTATTAGCGACTTGAGAATGGGCTCTGATTGAAGCAGCAAGCACAGGGCTTCCACAGATCTGTTCCAGGTCCTCTGCGTATCTATTAAAACCTTCAGCTTGGATTTCTAGGGGACCCCTACTCTGGAGTGAACATGTTAGGTCCCTGATTCTCATGCCTCCTATATTGGGGCGCTTCTCCCTCTTTTGTTTTGCCCTGTCCAACTTCGAGGTGATGGTTTTTGTTTTACTATATTTTATTTTGTTAAAAATTGGCCTCTGAATTTTGTAGTAGTGTAGAAACTAAAATCAAACAATCCAGAGTGAACAGATGTGAGATACACAGGGCTTACTCTCCAAGGTTAGAAGCTAACACAGCTGTCCAGTGAGGGTGGGCACAATAAGGGAACAGTTCCTGGCCTCTCACTAACTAGGTCTATAATTTGGAGAAGATATTGAACCTGTCTAGTTTTGTTTCGCATCTGTGAAATGGGAAATAAAAACCTTACGATGCTTCAATGAGATAATGAATATGAATATTTAATACAGCATTCTATAATACAGATTAAATGGAGCTACCATTTCCTGTTTATCGGGGACTTCACAAAGCAGATGCACTTCCTATTTCTCTTACGTAGCCCATTAAACACTAAAAGCTGTGGTATCTGTACCTTTAGCATGGTGAGTTTAAAAAGAACTGACATCACAGGGATGTTTTGTGGATCAAATGAAATAAAAAAAAAAAATCAAAAGGAACATTCTACAATCCGATGAAAAGTGAGGCACTAAGAGGGACACAGTTTCTTAGGAGAGAGGGAGTTTGAATGCTTCAGTCAATTTCAGCTTCCTCTGTATCCCCTTACAATTGACCAACAGATATAAAACAAGGAAGAAGAAAAAAAAAAAAAGGAAGAAAGAAAGAAACCATGTCAGCATGAGAAATTAACAGTGGGTGACATTCAAAGGTTTCTGCAGGAGAAAAGACAAGTGATCAGGATTGAAGATAGGTAAGATGTGTGTCCCCTACATGTGGAAAGCAACTGCCCAGAGGACTACCCGAAGACCCAAAAGGCTGAGGGTGGAAGGCAAAGAGGCACCAAAGTGACACGACAGTGGGTCCTATGGGTCCCACTGGGATCATAAGAGAGGATCATGTAGCATGCTCATTCATTCCTGGCTTACACTTAAGGGAGGCATTGTCACAGTCAGCCCTTAATGAGGACAACTGTGACAGGCCAAGAAGGAGGACACTGCCCCAGTTAACTCCTGGTTGCTCCTTCAAAGAAGAGAATCAAGAAAGAACTCTTACGACCTCATCCTCTCCTAACTCACCCTCGGTACCAGGAATCCTGAGCTGTCAGCATGTGTCCGAATCAAGTGGGGATCTGTGTAGACATAGATGGCCGGGCCCACTGTCCCAGATGCTAGAGCAGGACCCAAGAATTCGTGGTGAGCATCTAGGAGATGCTAATGATGCTGAGCTAGGGACCATCCTGTATGGACCATTTCTCTAGACCTGCACTATATGGTAACCACTGCTGCACGCTGCTATTTAAAATAGGACATAATTAATAAGATAAATGTATACAAACCGTGTTGTGTCTGTCACATTTTACACGCACAGCATCTACATTGCCTGTGGGTACCTACCCCACTAGACAGCACGGGTACAGAACATTTCATCATTCCAGAAAAATTCTGTCGTAGGAGCTGTATTTCTACTTCATGAAGAGATGTCCCAAGAATTGTACACGTGGCAGAACATTGGAGGTTTCCCCCTGGGAGGTTTCTCCTCCCCTTTCTTGTAAATCTTGATGGAAGGAAGCACTCCCTCAGTGCCTGGTAGGACTCGTGTCCAGCCCCAGAGCAGACAAGCCAGCACAGCAGCCCTCTGTCTACAAGTGTGAACAAATGGAGAAGCACCTGGATGCTTTCAACGATACCTCACATAAAGAAAGCACACTCTGAAAAATGCTACTACCGTTCTAGCAAATGTAATCACTCCGAACAAAAGCCAGGTTTCCAAAAATATGAATCTCAAATGAGCACCAACAGACTTCAGAAGGCTTGGGCTGTGTTAAACTAGAACGAGCAGTTACGAAGTTAAAATATGGGCTGGAGAGATGGCTCAGCAGTCAAGAGCACCGACTGCTCCTCGGGAGGTCCTGAGTTCAATTCCCAGCAACCACAGGGTGGCTCACAGCCTTCTGTAATGGGATCTGCGGCCCTCTTCTGGTGTGTCTGAAGATGGCAACCATTTACTCACATAAAATAAATAAACCTTTAGTAAGAAAGTGTTAAAACATAAGATAGCAAAGGACTCATATATTTAAACCATGTTCCTATCAAATTCAAAACCACAGCAGAGGCAAAAAAATATGTTGTTTTTTTTTCAGAAACCCAACATAATTAAGTAGAAGTTGACTCAAAACATTCAGTGGACAAAGGGAGAGAATAGGGAAAGATAACATCTTTCAGGATAAACACAGGGGAATATACTTGAGCTCAGAATGCCTCTAATAGGTGTTTCAGAAAGAAGAATCTAACAGAGGAAAAAAGCAAAATAGAAACTAGAAACCTTTTTCTCCATTATGATTTTTTAAAAATAGCTTGAATAATAAATCACAGACTTGCCGAATATAGGCAAAATTTCAGGCTAAAATAAACTTTTACAAAGAAATTTAAATTATAATTTCAAGAATAAGAGAAAACACTCTACACCTATGTGGATAGAAATCACTATAACAAGATAGGGTACTTAGCTAAGTAATACAATTTGCTTAATATCAAATACTTTTCAACTTTGAGAACCCAGAAGAAGATGGAGAAATGTCTCCAGAGTATTTAATGAAATGGATAAGGACTTGAAATAGAAGAATCATATGGCTAGCCGTGGTGTGAAAGGAAGTAGGGCCTGAGAAACGGCTCAGTAGTCAAGAGCACTGGCTACTCTTGCAGAGAACTGGTTTGATTCACACACCCATGCGGCAGCTTACAACTGCCTGTAACTCCGAGGCCAGGGGAATCTCTGGCCTTGGTGGTTACCAGACATGTGTATTGTCTACATACATAGATGCAGGCAAATATTTATATAGAAAATAAAATTTTTAAAAATCCTGGGGAGGATCTGGAGGTGTTGGAGAGGGGAAAGATTATGATCAAAGTATATTATATGAAAATATTAAACAAAAAGTAATTTGTTTGTATGTATGTATGCATGTATGTATGTATGTATGTATGTATAATTTGAGAGGCCAAGACAGGATTGATGGGTGTGAGTTTGGAACCAGCCTTGTGAGTTTCAGGCTACCCTGTGTGACTGCTGTCCTTGTGCCACTGAGGTCCTGCCTCCTTAAAAAAAGGAGGAGGAAGAGAAAGAAGAGGAGAAGGATACAGAAAGCAGTTTATTTTCATTTTCATGGTAAATGAAATTCTCAAGAACAAGCAAGGGACATGTTAGATATAAAAGTGTTGGAATATAATACCAAAATTATAAGATATAAAGTGTATTTTAAAGGGTTCATCTAAAACCCCAAATTGGTAAATGAAGTGTAGACATGGATAGGGAATTTAGGACTAGACATACATATTTCTATTTTAGGAATGCAAAAGGTATAGCAGTCAGAAGTTTTTAAGTGTTACATGCAGATGGTGCCTGCCACTTACTGCCATGTAACCTTAGTGGGTACTTAACATCGAAGAATTAAGTTTCTCATTGGTAAATTGGGAATGCCATGTTTTCCCCAAATGTGCGGAGGAGATAAATCAGATGAAGATGAGCTATATTCTCTACCAGTGAAATGAGCCAATTCAAACCAGATTCGAACCAAATCAGGTTTATTTAGAAGCTGCTCTCGGGCAGGTTCACTGGCCCCAAGGACCAGAGGAGTCATCATGGGGAAAGGGGTGGGGAGGGGGAAGACAAAGAAAGAAAGGGTGCATCTCAGAGAAAGAGGAAAGAGGAGTGAGGGGACCGAAATGTCTGGATTATATAAGGAAGCGCTTTGGGGGAAAGGGCAGCCCAGCCCCTGGACTGAAAGGGGCAAGGGATGCCAGGTAGGGACCAAGGAATGCTGGGAGAACCTGGAAACCAGGTCTGCTTTGATATGTAAAATAGGCAACTTTGTCCCTTGTCCAGGGGTGGAACCCAATCAGCTGATACATATAAAAGTACTTCCAATGACTCAATAAGCCTTAGCTATTAACTTCAGAGGGGAAAAGTAAATGATACTCTTAGAAACAGAGAAATGGGTTTAAAGATGATTTAAAAGTAGTTAAATATGTGTGTACAAACATATTCTCCAAATCCTCATGTACACAATTTGCTTGAATATTTGCTTGGAATTTCTACTCCCAGAACCAACGTCTTCATTCAATGAAGTTTCATTTCATGATTTTCTTGTTTCAGCCTTCATAGAATACCCTATTTATCATGGCAGCTGTTGAAGAAATTTTTAATCCAGACCTAGGGTCTCTACCCAGCCTTTGACCATTTAGTTCCTGGATAAAAGACACATAGACACACAGCTTTTATATTTACAATAAGTCTTAAACAGCACAAGAGCTGAGCAGATACCTACCCTCTATGCTATTAGAATCTACTTTTATATCAGTAACCTCATGTTATTACTTACTATGTTTCATCTGGGATGGTCTTAACTCCAATTGGCCAGTCCTCAGGACAATATTTTCATGAACATTTACCTAACTCATAAAGGCTTCCCTTTCTCCTCATTTTCTCCTTGTGGTTCTCCTCAGACCCCAAGCCCAATTATCCTAAATTCCACCTGTTTCTTCTGTCCAGTTATTGGCATCTTTATTTACCAATCAGAAGTAACTTGGGGGGAGGGTCACATAGTATCTCTTGGTTGTGTGTGAGGACTCCAGGTCTTGGGGACCGGCACTTAGCATTACAATAGACATCAAGACCAAACCTCAACAGGCAACAACTATTGCTTACCCTCTGTCTACTTTAACAGATTTCAGTGACATTGAGTGCCTGAAGAGGCAAAAGAGAAGAAACTGAGAGACCAGTAAGGAGGCTTTCCCAACCATCCAGTAGGAAACTAATGTGTGAGAGCTAGGCAGAATGTAGGTGTATTTCAGAGGCAAAACCACCACAGGGAACTGGGACCTGGTTGGTGAGAAAGAAAAATTAGCATGAAATGACAGGGAGCCCAGAGGTAAAAATCTGGCTAAAAATGGAAATTTGGCAATTGTCACGAATTGAGTAATAGGCAAGCCCAAGACTGCAAATGACTAGCTAGCAGAGGGAGTAACCAACAGAACAGGAAACAAGTCTTAGCAGGCTGAGCCCAAGGACACTTTCAGACAGACTTTTGGAGTTAGGAGGAGGACTAAGCCAAAGAGCCTGGGAAGGATCAGCCATGGGGTGTGCGGGAAGCAGATGAGTGTGGCTGCTAGGGGCTTAATGAAAGTATCTCATTCAGGAGCATGAGAGGCTGTATTAGATGCGCAGCTGGTAGGTTGAGTAGGAGGAAGATTTAGAACGGTCCATTTCAGCACTATGGGCATGTTGCCAGTACGGGGAGGATGTGTCCGTGGAGGGACATGAATCAAAAGACTGCTTGGGAAGTAGGGGAGAAATCAGAATTAGCTGCTCGCTTGCAGAGCGGGAACATTGATTTCCATATTTTCTTACTTTAAGTTAATATTTCCTTTTTCTGTATGAAAGTGGTGGAAATTGCCATTTGATTGCTTTTCATATGTTTTTTTTTCTATCTATGGAAAATTACATGATGCCCCCAACCTGAAAATTGCTGTGCAGTATTTTGCTAAATGAATATTCCATTTTCTAGCATCTCAGAGAAAATGACACTCATAGCTTCTACCATCATGGAAAACCTAAACAAGTCCATACATTCTGCATTTTTCTTACCCTGGCTGCTATTTTTCTGAACCCTTCTTTAATTGGTCTAGGGGCATTTGGAAGATAGCAATAAAAAAAGATCAATTTTCTAAGTCATCTTACATAGCTTTAAAGCACATCTAGTTCTCTCTGGATCAAATGGAAACATTAGCAGAGTTAAGTATCATTCAATGTTGCCATGACTACAGGGCCAAACCTTTATAGAAGACTTTTATTTTACATTCAGTTTTCTTGCCATAGCAACAGCAATGTTGATTTAAAATGTAACTTGCTAGATAGAATTTATCTTTAACGTTTCTGTATATTTTCTGTGGTGTGACTTGTTAATAGGACTAGACTTTTTAGATGACTCTTCTGCTCTTTGGGGATGAGACATCTCTCAGGATGTATGTGAGAAAAATCTAGGCTGTGCATTGCTTACAGGAATAGCAAGCTCACAGGACACATTTGCATGCATTACATTCCCAGAGCTTCAATTGAGGATATTTAAGTGACTTGCATTCAAGTCCAAGGTATGTCCTTTGAAACCTGAATTAGAATGGTTATTCATTTCAGAGAATTAAAAATAATTTTCATCCTTTGATGTTGAGAAATTACTTTCTTTTTATTTTAAAGACAATACCTTGTTTGTTTCATTTTTTCAGAATAATAGTCTGCCTCTCTCTCTCTCTCTCTCTCTCTCTCTCTCTCTCTCTCTCTCTCTCTCTCCACTCAGAAGGAGTTGGCATAGGATAAAAATAGAAAGTTTTTAAAATAAGTTAAACCAAAGAGCCAATACTTTTGAAAACAACAGATTTAAGTAAAAGGGCTCTTTTCCTGTCTTCCCTCAGTGCAGTGTCTTCTGTTGGGGACCATACAAGGCTGGACTGACAGCAGCATGACAAAGAAATACATTTTGGCGAGGGGGAAACAAAATCTCTTGGTTCCAAATGCAGTTCTCCACTGTAGGCCACTTACCCATCTGGCTCTCTCTAGCTGTGGGAAACACTCGTAGCACAGAGCATCCTTTGAAATGTCTAACCCCTAGGGGGAAAGCCTTAGATGAGAAACTGCCCCTAGGAGCTTGGCTTATAGAGGAGGAACAAAGAGGTTAGTGGTTGAGGGTACCAGAGGAAAGGCGCGTGGGAGAGCCGAGAGCAGCTAGCTTCCTCTGCTGCAACAGGAGCTTCTTTCAATGCAAAACGCATGCCAAGATAGATCAGGCACTGTACCAAGAAGATACAATAATTTAGTAATACGGTCTGCCCAGGCAGCTGAGCAGCTGGAAATGAAGGAGCTTTGGGATTTGCTATAAACGGTGGGGAAATTGGCTGATAGCCTCTTTCCTATATTGAGCAAAGGGAGCAAGAGAAAAGATTATACATGTTTGAAATCGGAGCCAAACTGCATGGTCTGCTCTGGTCCAGGAGCTACCAGGAACCCAGCATCCTCCAGCTTCTGCATTAGATGCTGGTTTTTGGCAGGGCGTAGGACTGATGAGCCAAAAGACAATAGAGCTGGCTGGCGTGTGCTTTCAGAAAAGCAGGGATTGACCTTAAATTGTTTCCAGGGGAGAATGTTATCACCAACCTTACCTGACGCCCTTAGTATGATCTGCTACCTACTCTTGGGCTGATTATTCAGGCAGACCAAATACCCCCAAGGTCATTGCTGACACCTGGAAGGTCGTGGGATGATTTTCAAACTCCAGGGATACTCAGGAGCTCATAGACAGCATGTGATGCTGAGACCACGGGAAGTTTTGAGTAAGCTAGAGACACAGCCTTGTAAATGTAGTGGGAAACCAGACTTAACATCCCACATCAGGCCCTCTATTGATGAGCTATGTGATTCCTCTTACTTCAGAAGCTTAGGAGAGGCTTCAAAGAGGCGGGATGACCTTGAACATAAAAGGCACATGATGGATGTTACTCCTTCTGTGTCCCCTTACCTTAGAATCTTACCCTCTGTGACCTTTGATGTAAATTCCTTTGCAAGGAGTTTATTTAAGTATTGTCACGTGCTTTTGGAAACGTTAATTCAGTTATAAGGGAGAGGAAGGAAGAGACTGTAAACCCTAGGTAGTAGCCTCAAAGGCTCACTGATTGCCACTTTGTCCTGAGATATAAAGATACTCTTCACATCTGGATAAAACTAGCTTGAACAAGGGAGCTCTGTGAATAGGGGGAACAGAAGGATAAGCGACAATAGGGTTCATACAAGTTGATGTGATAATTGAAAATCATATGTGACACTTTTCCTAATATTTGTGATAAAACTCAGTATGTTTTTAAAAGTTTGTTGGAAGGTATAGACCAGATGTGTTATTATGACAGAGGTTAAATTTTTCAATCAAAACAAGTTCATGTTATATAAAAAGGATACACATATGACCATTTTGCATGACAGTTTTTAAACTAAATATCATATAGTAGTTATTTGTTATTGTTTTGTTTTGTTTTGTATTGTTTTTTGTTTGTTTTTTTTATTTGGTTTAGTTTTTTTGGTTTTTTTGTTTTTCAAGACAGGTGTGTGTGTGTGTGTGTGTGTGTGTGTGTGTATGTGTGTAACATCCCTGGCTGTCCTGAAACACTCTTTGTAGACTAGGTTGGCCTCGAACTCATGGAGCTCTGCCTGCTGCTACATCAGGAGTGCTAGAATTAAAAGCAACATATCCAGCTCAGGAGAATCATATTTTCAAAGAATTTACTTGATTTATATCTGTAGTGGAAGTAGAACCCTTCTTCACTTGTAAAATCCTTAGAATAGTTTATTGAGGCACTGCCGGGGAGAGAGCGGACTGGAGAGGAGGGACCCGCAGCTGGACCCGATCGCCCTGCGCCTCTCCTGCCCAGGAGGGGTGTTCGCCTGGCGGCTGTCCGCAGGCTGATCCAGCACCCAACACCTTTCCTCCCCGACCGAGGAGGGGTGTCC
>NC_034598.1:84478441-84484130 GCF_900095145.1 Mus pahari | reverse complement strand
AAGCAAAGATCCTGTATAAGCAGAAAGTATTTTTAACTGCCAAGCCATCTTTCTAGCCCTGAGGTTCTGATTTGAGAAACATGAAATCTTAAACATTTTCATGTTCTTGTTGTTTGTTTGATTGTTTTAATAATTAAAACTTGATTGTAAAGAAAATGGAAATAAAAATATTATGCAGCTAAAAAAAAAAAAGAATAGTTTATTGATATAAAAAATCTCAAATACTACAAGGTACAAATGTGCATAGCAAATCCATTTATTAATAAATCTGCATTTTAGTAGAATACAGGTTATTCAAGGTTATAGTAAATACTTCTGGGTTCTAGTGAAGATACTGTTGAATAAATTTTTTATAGACATTCATTTTATAATGCACATATTTTGTTTCAAAGTACTAGCTCAGCCTAGGAAATCAGAGGGTCTTTCTGTGGTATACACATGCAAATCCAGTTTGTTCAAGACACTAAGACATGCTTGCTCTCTCTTCAGAGTCATAAAATTATATGAAGTATGTCATACCAAGAAAATGTAAAAACTCTTAAGCATGTATGCATTTAAAATTATAAGAATATACAGTATAATCATATAGTATATATGTGTTTATATGTATTTGGTAGTAGTATCAGAAAAAAAAAAAAACCTAAGTGTTCTATAAGTAGGAGATTTCAACATCCTGTAGTCAAGAAAAGATTTTAAGAGGTCAGCCAAGAAACTACATTTGATACAATGTGTATAGCTTTGTATCCAACAACTGAGAACTTCTAGTATGGTTTTGTTTGCCTGAGATAGTCTTACATAACCTAGTTTGACCTTGGACTTGCTTTGTAGCCAAGGATAACCCTGACTCCTGATTCTCTTGCCTCCATCTCTTAACTGCTGGAATTATAGGCATGCTGCACCTTGCTTGGCCTGAGAATGAAACCTATCTCATGAAACACAAAATCACAAACATTGATTTTATTTATGCTACAAGCAGATTTTAGGATATGTCAGAGAGACTGACACTCTATCTTCTAAGAACAATTCGATCAGTTAATTAAATGATTCTTAAGTATTCTCCAAATTATTTTTTGATTTAAGTATACAAGACACTATGTTTTAAGCTGATCAAGAGTCGGGATGGTAAATATCAAACATGGTGATATAGCGCAAGTAGAAATTAGAAGTTTCAAATGATTATACCAGGAAAGCTGAATGAGCTAAATGCCAGAAAAGAAAGCTGGAAAACAGGGAACCCAGTGTCGAAACTTGGTCAAAAGAATGGCACATGGTGGATGATGCCTAGGGAACTGTGAGAGTCTCCAGGGGCCTTCTGTTCTCTATATTGTTCTTGGGCATGATTTCATTCTTCCTGGGTTAAACATTTACTTTTAATTTATAAGAAATGTTTGTTTATAAGAAATGTTTATTCTTGTTGGATGTCAGATCATAGCTGTAAAACCCAATCTGATCAGTGTCCCATGAATCTGCATATGGCCTTCTGCCTTGCTTTCCCGCTTTCCCAGACATAATCTAAAGTTATGTGCCAGGCAACTGTGCTCAAATTGGTCTGTCTTGAGAACATTCTGGGAAAGGGCTGCTCTGATAATATTTAGTATATGCTTACTGGAGTTTATTACATATTTCTTCTGATCATTTTTTTAAAGAACTCAAACAACCTTCTTTGGAGTGCACTAATCTGTAGTATAACATCTACAGCATTAGACTTTAGTCTGCCCCATTCTTTCAGGTCCTCAGATCCCAAACAAGATTTGCATAGATCAGTTGTAAAATCTACACATAGGACTACCTGCCCAGGGATGATGGTACCCAGGAGTGGTACCACCTACAATAGGCTGTGTCCTCCCCCATCAATCACTAATTAAGAAGGTGCATTATGACCATATCTTATAGAGGGACTTTCTCAATTGAGAGTTCCTCCTTTCAGATGACTATGGCTTGTGTCAAGTTGACATAAAATTAGCCAGGACCCTCACATCTATAATCCCAGCACTAAGGTGCTAGAGATGAGAGGGTGGCAGAGGCAGGAAAATCAGAAACTTAAGGCAATCCTCAGGTAGGTACATAGTGAGTTCAAGGGTAGCTGAGACCCTGTTTCCAAGAAACAAAGTTCAAAATGAAAGATATAAATAAGAAATGTTAGGAATAAAAAATATATAACTACATATTATTAAGAAAGGATTTACAGGGCAAGAATTGAAAATTCACACAAGTGATTCAATACTGAAGGCAATGGTCAAATTCTAGATAGTTATAAAAAAGGCAACAAAATGTATACAAGCATCAAATAGTTCTATGATTGTAAAATTTAATGGGTAATTTAAAATCTTCCCACAAAAAATTACAGAGTTCAGATGATTTTAAAGGTAGAGTGAGTATAACAGAAATGATTAAGTTGTAAGATAGTC
Source organism: Mus pahari (assembly GCF_900095145.1). Classification (NCBI taxonomy): domain Eukaryota; kingdom Metazoa; phylum Chordata; class Mammalia; order Rodentia; family Muridae; genus Mus; species Mus pahari. The sequence continues at coordinate 84,481,722 of NC_034598.1, read as the reverse complement.
TACAGAGAACTGGAGAGTTTCCTCAGTTGAATTGATTAAAACTGAAGTCATTTTAGCAAAATTGAACAGTTAGTATAAGAAAGGTTACAAAAAAGCCTATTTTAATCATAGATATGGATGCAAAAATCCCAGAAAACCTGTTAAAATGTGGAAGACATGCAAGAAAACTGTCATCTGCCGACTGCAAGTTTTCCCATCCGTGTCCTATTATTGTTTGGTATTTAACATTTAAAAAGCTTGTAAATTTCATTCACTAGCAACTTAAAGGATAAAAATTACATAATCAATAAGTATAGATATTTGAAATAACCTTACCATCTAATCATAAACAAAGTTCATAGCAACCTTGGAAGAAGAACATTAAACATCAAAATATTGGACTTAATCAGTGCTACCCATCAAATCCTCGTGCAAACATTATTTTTAAATAGAAAATCTGGAGCTGTTCTGGAGTTGAGACAGGATGTCTTTTCCTGGGTCTTCAGTCTGTCTTTCCCACTGTACACTGCGAAGCAGTGCTGGGATGGATGTTCCCACTCCATTTTACCCTAAACCTGTGACTTCATTTAAGTAGGAATGGGACTCTACCAGTTCCTTCAGCTGAGATATGAAGAAACATGTTGTACTTCCATTCTGGGAAGGCAGATCATGCAACCTTTCAACAACCATCTATAGACTCGTGAGAGATGAGTTTAAAGGGGGGGGGCAGTTTTTTTTTTTTTAATAAGATTTAAAATTACTTTTATGTATTCATGCGGGTATGGGGTAAGGTGGGTGTGGCCAAACCTGTAGGACCAAGAGTCAGTTTTCTCTTTCTACTATGTGGGTCCAGAGACAGAACTCGTGTTGCAGGCTTGGCAGTAAAGTACCTCTACCCATTGAGCCATCTCACAGGCCCCTAAAAGTATTTTTGCCTCATGGAAACAATCTGGAAGATTTGACATAGCCCTGACTGTCCTACACTTTGGGAAATATGGGGAGCATTTTCTAGAGCCAATTGCATTCTTAAGCACAGCCCCAACAAGTCAGAAAATTCTCATTAATCCATTGCTACCATTAATCCCTTAGGCCCTATTAAAGTGTTGTTAACATCCCCAATAATACTGCTTTGGGGATGAAAAACCAGTTTGGAGTCAAATGTTCTTTTTGACTCTAACATCTTTTTAGTGTTCTTTAGTGGGAAACTGTTCTTTTGTCATTCCTTGATTTTTATGATTTTTGTACTTTTAAAGGTTATGGGTGGGTCACATCATAGAATGGCCCACAAATTGGGAGTATCTGATCGTTCTGTTTGACTAGACAGGTTATTCTTCTTCATCGGGAAAATATGGAAATGATTCTGCATTTCTTGTGTTGGGTCCTAGCAGATTCGAGAATGTAGTTTTGCTGTGTTCTATTATTGATGATAACAACATTGGTCATTGGAATGAAGTAATACCACCTCCTATATTTCTTATCAACAAATTAGTCCTTTACAATAAAGACATATTCTGTAAAGAGGCAATTTGAAATTAATCCCCATTCCTACCCAGACTTTCAAGACCATTTTATTTATACATCTTCATGAGCTTGTGTTTTTCCATTGTATTCAATGGGCTACAAGCCATTACCTTAATTATTTAATGGATTTCAGAAATTATCTTTAATTTAACCAGTGAGGAGCCATTCAAGTGGAGTCTCTGTCCTGTTATCATGCCTTATTATCTTTTAAGTGGATCCTTCCTCTATGGCACAGAACATTCTAAACTCATTTCATGTTGTTTCCGCCCTACTTGGGCTGTCAGTCACTTTTCAGCGCATCCCTGTATTAGTAGAAAGTGTATTTAGAAATCAAAATCTGGTCATCACATACTCATTTTTTTTTTTTTTAGTCCTCCCATTGTGTACCACTAGGTGATTTCTCTAAACTCATAATATACAAATACATATTTACATCTGTCTGCCTATCTTTCTTTCTCTTAAAAACTGGGTTATTTCTCATTCCAGTACATAACACTTCTATATTGTTCTCTGTATTTGGGAATTCTTCCCTTGAGCAAAGAGAGATCTAGTGTCCATTGCTCTTCATGCAGTTATTGATTTACTTCATCCTTCCGGAAGTAACCAGTCTACAATGTCCACCTCCTCATCCCTGCCTGGAACTTTGTTAGTTCTGATAAAATCTGGCACTCCATGACAGATTGACACAACCCCCCCCCCCCCCCCGTGTAAGCACTTCTTCTGTTGAGAATGTCACTCTAGCGAAACAAGTTTCCACCCATGAAAAACTTCCCTTTCCTGGTAGGACTTTAAGGTCTCACATCTGAGAGCCCGTACTTACAATTCATGTAACTCTCCCAGTGCCTTGATTATTGTCTTAATTGTTGCTCTTCATTCTGAAATTTTAGGTTACAGCTTCAAATTCTTTAGGGCTATGAAGTCTCTTGATTTGTTTGGCTCTTAACATTCATTTTCCCTCTATTTTTCCTTTAAGTGGGATTGCTTTAATTCACTTTTGTTTCCCATGATTAATGGGAAGGGTTATCCTAGACTAATGGGGAGAGATGCCCATGAAGGATTATGAATAGATTATGAATAATTACAGTAGCTTGTGCACATCATAGTCACCTGTCATCACTGTGAAGAATTAAGACATGTAGTTACTTCTCTGCTTAATTCATAACTCCTCCTGCTGCTGCCACCACAGTTCCTTGCACCTTGCTTTCCAGAACAATCCTTTCACCAGTGAACATGGTACTTTTCTATTACATTATGTTCAACCTCTCCTCCTGCTGGGCCCCTGCCTTTCATGACACCTTGGCGGCCCCGCCCTATGAGATTCTTGTCTCTCCGAGATCTCCTTCAGCTTGAGTTTTGTTACCTTTAATTTGGATTCCACGTTTTAGAATAATGTTTTTTTATTTTCATTTCACGTGCACATGTGTATGCTTGTATGTCTCTAGGTGTGTAGGTACCTATTGAAACCAGAAAGAGGCATGGGAACCCCTGGAGCAGGAGTTACAGGCATTTGTAAAGTTACCTGGTAAAGATGCTAGAAACTGAATCCCAGTTCTCTGAAAAAGCAGTAAGTTGTTCATATGCACCAAGTCACCTCCACACCTCATGGGTTCTACTTTTGAAAACTTTTCTTAGAGTCAGTATCTATTGCACATCCCTGGGATTCTCAAAGGCTCCATCTATCTGCTGTTGCTGGTGTGCTTTTTCTCTTCTCTTCTCTTCTTTTCTTTCCTTTTTCTTTTCTTTTCTTTTCTTTTCTTTTCTTTTCTTTTCTTTTCTTTCTT
>NC_034598.1:84464004-84478416 GCF_900095145.1 Mus pahari | reverse complement strand
TTTTTTTCCGAGACAGGGATTCTCTGTGTAGCCCTGGCTGTCCTGGAACTCACTCTGTAGACCAGGCTGGCCTTGAACTCAGAAATCTGCCTACCTCTGCCTCCCAAGTGGTGGGATTAAAGGCGTGCACCTCCACTGCCCTGCTGTTGGTGTGCTTTTCAAGGTCTTCTGACAGTTCTGAGATTCTGTTGCTTAGCATCTTTCTTGGCGTGGAACTTTCTTCCTTTGAGTTATCTGATGGCAGTTTCTGAATGTCACAGTTTGGAAGCTCTATTAGATGTTCCCTTTTCTCCATCCCTACAAGTGCCCAGCTACTGACCAGTCCTGGACTCTGCTATGATATCACCCTATGTATCCCTATATATTTTTGTACCATAGGATTTCTTGATACCTAGTTTTTTTTTAAACATTGATAAGGTTTTTCTTTTTTCTTTTTCTTTCATTACTGCTCTCGTGCTGTCTTTTGCTATTTTTATTACTTTTCTCTTTAAACTCATGCACATTCTTTTTCCTTGCCAAACTGCGTATTTTCACACCTTTTTGTTCTGTCTCACTGTAATCTGGATAAGCACAATTAGCAGTATTCATACCATAGCCTGAAGGTTATGCTGTCTTGAAATTTCCTCTGCTAAATTAATGAGTTCAGAGTCTGTGGAGATGACTCAATGGGTAAATGTGCTTGCTAGGCAAGCCCAAGGACATGAGTTCAGATCCCAGCACCCACATTAAAAGTTAAGCAAAGCGATGTGCACACTTGTGGCATCAACGCTGTAGAGAGCAGAGTCCAGAGACGTTCTGGGGCTTGCTTTGTGACATCAACGCTGTAGATAGCGGAGTTGAAAGACGTGCTGGAGCTTGCTGGCTAACAGCGAAACTCGTGGTTCAGTGAGACTCTGTCTCAAAGGAATATATGGAACACACCAAAGCAGGATACCTGACATCCTTCTATGGCTTTTCAGTTAACACGAGGCATGCATACCTGTACACATGTGCACATACACCACATATACGTATACTGTGTACACATACAGATATACTCACAAACAATAAAAAGAAAATAGAAAAGACAAAACAAATTAGTCCATTACTTTTTAATTCAGCTTTAAATAAGTTTTCAAGACACAGGCAGAATGCTGCCAAGTTCTTTGCCAAAATGTGGTATGAGTGGTCTCCAGGCAGTTCCTGAGGAAATCTTGTTCCCCTTGTGAGCTGTACCTCTAGGGTTTGCATTTCAGTCCAAATTCTGATCATCCACACTGCACCTAGAGTGCTCCATTAAGCTTTGTACATACTGTTCTAGGGCTCCTTCCTGTAGCACCGAACTCCACTCCTCCCACAAACCAGTTCCAAAGTCCTAAGGTTTATTGCAGCAACAACCCCACTTCTCAATATGTTTACTGTGTTACTTTCTTTTCTTCTTGCTGTGACTAAATACATGACAAGTTATTGAAGGAAGAGTTTATTCTGGCTCACAGTCTGAGAACCCAGTCCAATGTGTTGTATAAGTCATGGTAACTGGATGAATGGTCACATCCCATTCACAGTCAGGAAGCAGAGAGCAATGGATGCTGGTGCTCAGCTTTCTCTCTCCATCTTATTCAAAGACTCAAGCCTATAGAACAATACTGCCCCCACCCAAGGTGGGTCTTCACAGATATGCCTAGAGGTTTGTTTCCTTCCTGAGTCTAAGCACGGTGACATGTGTTCTGGTTTTTACTCTGGTGTTATAAATACCACAGCTAAAAGCAATTTAAGGGAGTGACAGGTTTCTTTCAGGTTACAGATTACAGACCATCATTGGAGAAAATTAAGGAAGTCAAACAGGAAATTGGAGTGGGTATAAAGGAATCCTGCTTGCTGATTCACTCTTAGGATCATGCTTAACTAACTTTCTTCTATAGGACCACCTACCTGCATAGGGAATGGTACAGTCCACAGTGGACTGGGCCTTCCTACAGTAAAAAACAATCAAGACAGTCTCCCACAGACATGCGAATAGGCCAGTCTAATCTGAAAAATCCCTCAATTGAGCAACTCATTTAACAGGTGACTAGGCTGTGTCAAGTTGACTGGGAAACCTAATTAGAAATGTTATAAGAGACCTTGAAATAATTGATTTTGTTTAAAGAATAGCTAGCTATGTTATTGTCCTGTTCTTGCCGTGAACAGTGCCAGGGAACCTTTAAAAATTATTAGCTAGACCCAGGGTCTCCCTAGGTTGTCATTCCAGTTGTTCTAGACTTAGAGTTACTGTAGAAGCTGCTCCCCTTCCAGCTCCATTCCATAGGCCACCCCTCTTCCTTCAGACCTAGCCCCCACCCTAGATGTTTCCAACTTCCCTTCTCTTTTAACCCATCTCCATTCTTTTGTGTCACCCACCGACCTACAGAACCACTTTCTACCAGGGACTCCCGGTAGCCACACTGGGCTGGGATGCAGGTAGGTGGTTACCAGCTATCCTTCCTGCCTCTCCGGGATTGCTCTCAGTCCTGTGGCTGCTTGTTCACAGGTGCCGTTCCTCCCTCCTTTCTCCCTGGATCTCCCCCTCTTCATGCATACCTTGTCTCCCTAGCTCTTTCCGTGTGTCTCTCAGATTTTCCTCCTAGTCCCATCTCCATCCCTTGTGTTACCCACAGAGCCACAGAAACACTCTACCAGGGACCCTACAGCCACTACATCTGCTCCAGATTCATAGTGGGCAACAGCAACCAAGAAACTGAACCTCATCTCAACCAAGACGATACTAGATATCAACACTAAATAACACCTCCAACATCGTAATACCATCCAGACAGCTACATGGAAACACAAAAACAAAAGCATGAACATCCAAGAATGCCTCCTCCAGAAGCCCACAACCCTACTGCATCAGACCCTGAAAAATGCAATTTACTTGAAGCACAAGGCCAGGACTTCATAATAGCATTCATGGAGTATGTTCAAAGACCTTAAAGAACATGAGTCAATGCTCTGGCAAAGGCTGTGGAAACACAAAAAAAAAGCTGAATGAAATGATGAGAACCTTCCAAGACATGAGAGTAGAAACAGAATCACTAAAGAAAGCCCAAACTCAAATAAAACAGCAAATGGAAAGCCAAGGCTGTCAGAAAGTCTATCAGTTACAGCAGCCCTCACCTGCGCTCTTCTTGCCTTCACCGCTCTACTCATTACCACCCACTCCACTGAAGCCGTAACAGCCCTTTGATCTTCCTTGATAACTTTTCCAAGCTTCTCCTCTCTTCTTCCCTCTGCCTGAAATAGCCATCCTCCAAACGCTGAAGGACCAATGTCTCCTACTTGGGTCCTGTGTCTACAGGATGTTAGCTGCTCAGAAAGACAACAGCCCCTCTCACCTCACAGCACGTCCATTCATTCATGTCTCATTCCCTCCTCATGCTAACTCCATCACTCCATCCAAAATGAGACTGTCCCTTATTTCCCTATGGTCATGCCTTTTTTTTCTGAAATGTAATAGCCAGGAGGAGGGACGTTTTGTTCTGCCTTTGTTCCTGCAGAAATTTTGCCACTGAATATACTGAAAAGTGTTCCATATGTATTTGTGAAATGAATCAATCATTTCTATGAATATCAATACTAGCACTAGAGTCTCTAAAATTAGACTTTTTCCTTGAAGGAAAAATAGAATGACCTAATAGACAAAAGTTTGATCTATAATGGTAGTTATTTGTCCTATAATTGATTTTTATTCTAACATGAATATTTTAATTTATTGTTATTCAGATATTTATGTAGGTGATGAAAATCAGGAGCAAAGGTGGAAAAAAGATTGAACTACTTACTGCTAGATACAGGCTTTGGCATTCTTTGACGTGCTAATAATTATCAGATTGGAATTCACACATATTTACTTCTGTACTTTGGCATTGGATACCTGCTTTCTCAAAAGAGAAGAGTGAAATTAAGTAAGACAAGTTATCAAAACAGTTTAATCTATATACTTTGCTGAAATTTCATGCAAGGAAATTTCATGTAAGGTAACCCAATGCAATTCTTTCTATAGTGTACTTATAAAGGTGTTTAAATAAAAATAAAATAGCTAATTCTTTATGGTTACCATGTCAAAAAAAATCTTGATTTAATGTATAGTACCACCAATTAATATTATATTTCCTTATAAAACAGGGAACCCACTCCACTGCAGCTGTAACAGCCATTTGATCTTCCTTGATAACTTCTCCAAGCTTCTTCTCTCTTCTTCCCTCTGCCTGAAGTAGCCATCCTCCAAACGCTGAAGGACCAATGTCTCCTACTTGTTCATTATAATAGCATAAACGTGGTTTTCTCTTGTTGCATACAACAGAAATCATCCTAGCGGCTCTGTTTGTTACTGGGATCTGAGTATTTGTGTCCTGCTGAATACGTAAGTCAGCATCCTCACCCTCAAGGTGGTAGATAGTAGAAGGTGAAGGATTTGGGAGGCTGATGAGATTAGAGCCCTTATGAATGGGATTAGTGCCCATATAAAAGAACCCCCTCGTGCCCTTTATAAGGTAAGGACACAGTTAGATGATGCTATCACTGGACTAGGATGTGGAGATCCTCATCAGACAATCTTCCAGTGTCTCCATCAGGCTTGTTAGCCTTTGGAATGGAAATGAACAGTTCTGTGCTATTTATAAGCTGTAGTGTTACAGTGTTTTGTTAGAACTGCTCAATGGACTCAGACAGGTCTGTCGCTTCACCCATTGGTCATGCTTTTAGGTGTATGCTGCTGACAACTGGGATTTCCAGGATATGGAAATAAGAGCACTGCACAACTTATTTTTGAAGACTGTTGATTTGTGAAAACTTGGGATTTGATGTGAGCCAGTCGTGTGTCAGAGACACATCAAGCTGCCTCCAACTGGGGGCTTTAAAGATAATAGGCATTCTTTGAGCTCATGGGTCCAGGTGCCTTGCTCCACTTGGGGCAGCTTCAGCTCATCCTGGCAGCACTTGAGGTTATTCCATGATCACTTGGCATACACATCTGAGGTTGCTCTAATTACCCAAGGTCAGGCACTAGGCAGCCAGAGACTGTCCTGCTGAACTGATTCCCACTAGCCAGTCTAAACCCATTTACCTCTGCTTTGCCTTATTCCTTTCCAGAAACGCCAGAAAATGATACTTGCTCACAATCTCTCCCTATCCCCTCTGCCTTTTATCTGGCCTCATGTGCATTCCTGTGGCCCCATCGAGTGAGGGATAGTCTTTTCTTGGATCTTTACGTATAACAGTCTATCTTTTTTTCCCCAATTACGATCATTTCATGACTCCAGCATCCCTAAAAAATATTTTAAAAAAAAAAAATCTACATTTCAAACAGCTGGCTGTCACCTCATCATCCAGTAGTTCAGCTGGCAAGGTTCCGAAGAGCAGCTGGTTAAATGTAGAAGGGCCTTTCAGACCAGCCACATCACACATTGTGTTTGTTTCTGTCTCTTTCACCAATGTTAAACGCTTGTTTCCAGTGGCAGTCAGTGTCAAGGACTGGGAGCAGGGAGGGGTGTGTCTATAGGGAGAGGGTGTGGCTGAGTGAGGGCTGTGTCCATAGGGAGAGGGTGTGGTTCTAGGTAGGGGTGTGGCTAAGTGAGGGGGTGTGACTATAGGGAGAGGGTGTGGCTACAGGGAGAGTGTAGCTACAGGGAGGGGTGGGGCCTCAGGAAACCTAAGCAGATGGATGAATTGCCATCAGTTTACCACACAAACACTTCAAGTTTCAAATCAATGTCTCCTTTTCTTTGATTTGAATAGCCTTTAAATTTTGACTCCTGAAATAAGCAAGAACTATTCTACCACTCCAGGCAAACATATTTTCAACCATCATGATGCTAAGGACTGTTACTCCAAGGCTAAGCTTACAAGCTAAGAACTAAATTGCCTTTCATTTAAGGAAGTGGCTGTTTGTGACTCAAGAGATTGGTCCATACGAAGCACTCGAGATTGTAATTACAGTCATTTTAGTCAAAACACTGAGGTGGTGGTAACCTTAACTATCACTCAGAGACTCCTTTAAACTTTAAATATAGTGTCCCTAAAAATCTCATTATTCTAGATAACTAACATGATCAGAAAGCCCTTTGACTAAGAGTTACAGACCTTTTTCTGATAATAGGTTTCTCACACTCTTCAATTTTCCTTCCGAACTAAATCACTTTAGTCTTTTCAGCAACATTCAAAATAAAATTTTAAACTTCCTTATTCCTCGTTTTTCTGACCATTTCCTACCGTGGCTTTCATCTACCCACCTGCTGATGCTGCAGAGTACAGTGGAGAATCCAAAGCACCCTGGAAGAAGGATGAGAAAATGAACTGGAAGAGGTTGCGGGTCTTATGTCCTCCTAGTATTGGCTTGTCTCTGAGAAGAGGCACACACATCAAACAGAACAATGCTGCCCTTGCTGTGCCTTCCTCATGTTCCAAAAATAGTGATGAGGAAGAAAGCGATGACCCTCTCTAATATGAGCCTCCTTATTATTCTCTTAGTAAGCCAACACTAAATTATTCTTTTATTTCAGTAGTAATATGTATTCCAACCAGTAGATTCTGGAACCTGTTAGACCTTGGGTTGAGTCACAGTTTAATTTCTACTAGGCACAGAAACTTCAGCAAGCTAAGTTGTGTGTCGGCTTTGACTTCTTAACAAATAGACACAAGAAGCAATAAACACTAGTCCTTAAAGAATTCATAGAGTCTTGACCCAACTCTGACCTCTGCCTCCATCAAGAATGATCTCTGTTGAAAGGGGAATGCAGAATGTGGTTGACCTAGACATGATGTCTATTTGCGTAGAGATGGAGTTTTGGTGGTAAGACCAACATAGAGATTACACAGAAGTAGACAGATGCTCACGGCTTTTTGCTCCAACTGTTGGATCTTAATTCCTGTTGCTTTTCTTTCTTCTTTTCTGGGGTGCCGATAGGATAGGTCTGGGTGGGAAAATATGATCTCCTTGGAAAATCCTGCCATGAACCAGCAGAAGACTGGAAGATGCTCAGAGCCAGGAAGAAGCATTCTTTTACCAGCTGTAGGGGGAGAGAAGCACAGAGGGTCAGGGTCCAAGCAGAGCATCAAGATTTGACTGGTCCAGCTGAGATTCGCTCTGCTTTCCAATGTTTCAAAACCAGGGAAGTTTGTTATTTTGTTTATATATCTTTTTCCCTATCAGAAAGGAATGTTTATTGTTAATAACCAGATCACACAGTTGCCATAAGGATCAAAGGATATGGTACAAATGCAATTCTCCATTCAGTGCCCAGGAAGTAGACTATACTCATTAAATGGCACTTGTTAATTCATAAGCTCTTGGGGGATGGAATCTTGTAATAACAATGAACCTTTTCCAAGTGTGAATCAGCCAATCTGCTTCAGTGTAGTGTCGGTATGCCCCACACTGACTGTGTCTTACTTCAGGAGACCAGGCTCATGGCCTATCGTATAGCATAACGTCAATCTTGGCAAATACTTAGCCATGCCCGTGAATTGATATTACTTCGGTAAAACAAAGTAAACGGTCTTCCTTTGCCAAGTCCTTTGGAGACGTTTTTTACTCGGTGTCTCTTTATATGATCAATCAAGTTGTTAAAAAGAAAGATAATGTATTTTAAATCACAGAGAAATGTTATGTTTTATCTTAGAGACATTTCTAAGGCAATAAAAAAAAAATCACCATACTCCTTTGATTTCTTTTCGGCATTGCCCTTGCTAAGATCTAAAGCAGTCGGAAGGTACGCCATTTCAGAGGAGAAAGAGCAAGTTCTGTGTACAGCTCAACGTCAGTTGCGTGGAAGGGTCAGGCTTTTGAGTGAAGTGATAAATGTACCACTTGCCTCTGCTGAGCCTGGAAAAACGTCTTTGGTTTAACTCATATAATCTGAAAAGTGTTACCTTAATACTTAAAGTAATAATTTCAGGACGATGAATCTTAACTTTTTACTAAATATACTGCTCCCCTCCCCCCCAGGATTTTGGTTTTGAATGTATTTGATGAGAGAAATGTGGAGGGATGTCAGTGTGTATAATGGCAGCTTGATGGTCTACCACACAATAACCACTAACTGTGAGACTCAAGATATGGTTGCCCCACTTCGAGAAACCCAGTTTTGCTCCTTTAATATCAAACATATATGCTCATATCAAGAAGGGAAGATATATAGCCACTGGAATTCCTCAGTTTATGTCTTTCAAATGAACCCTACAAGGTATCAGAGTGATTTAATTCACACACATAAGCCCATTCCCACACACACATTCACATGCACATTTGATATGTGGCTGTATAGGGTCAGGTGTGTTTCCTAAAGCTATTGTGTTACAATGGATAAATACATCAAATGCCTAGGCATATACAAGTTCATAAAGGCATTGCCACTTTTTGGTGGCTATCAGAGTTGTTTGTAAGCAAGCATCCTGATGACCCTCTTCCTTTTTTGCAGATGATCTCTCTCAGCAGGAAGATGATGAACCCCCGAAGGAGTATGATGCCGGGCAATTCGCAGGTCTTCTCCATGGCTCCTCTCCAGCCTGTGAGTCTCCTGAAAATCCATTTCATCTGTATGGGAAAAGAAATGCATGTGAAGATGGACCAGATGAAGCCAGTTTGGCAAACAGTCCCTTGCCTTTCAAACAGACTCCAATAGAAAACAACCCGGAGCCCTCAGTGAAGAAAGTTAAACCCAAAGTGGTCAGTAGGACAATTTTCCACAAAAGAAGCCACCAACTTGAGAACCATACCATCGTTGGCACAAGAATGTCCAGGAGTGGATCCCGCAATGGTGACCAGTGGGGTGTGAATCCAGGGGGCTTTGTGGAGAGAGCATGTACTCTGGGGAGAATAAGGTCATTGCCTAAAGCCCTGATCGACATGCATTTATCCAAAAATGTTTCCAAGTCTGATTCTGATCTTATTGCCTACCCTTCCAAGGACAAAGCGAGAGTTAACTGGAGCAAATCATCAACTGCGGAGCGCAGTTCCAAAGATAATTCTGAAAGAACACCTTCTTTCACATCTGAATGGGAAGAAGTAAGCCCAGCTTTTCTTGTTTCTCTTTATGTAGGCTTTGGAGTTGAATGAAGTTTGGAAGAAAGATTTTCAGTTTTTAAAATCTTTCAGACGCTGAAGTTGGCGGGGGGTGGGGTGTTGTTAATAAATGCATACAGTTCCAACTGGAAGGGAAAGGTTCTATGGATAATACACAGTAATTTCACAGCAAGTGGAAAAATGAGCACATTGCTACATGTGTGGGGGACACTTTGTTTCCATAGAAATTGGTATCAAGCAGAAGTAATAACTAACTGTGAGGTGCAGGAGAACCCTCCCATCATGTCCCACCAGGCAATGCCGGCTGACAGTTTGAGAAAAATCTTATTTTGCTGTGTCATTTAGCTACTTGCTAAACTTTTTGTTAGCATGCCTTCCTTCTTTAAAGTATCTTTTATTTTCGAAACAGATTCTTATGATTTTAGTCTTAACGGAAAAGCCAGCAGTCCTGGCTCTTCTTTGAGAACCGTGCGACAAACACACATCATTTAATATTTTCCATTTGTAGCTATCAGAGGCACATTAAACCAGAAAAAGCACTTTAGTGTCAGGTCTTACTACTCTAAACCTCACTTAGAGGCAAAGTCTGAAAGAATTATTCTGAAAATAAAGGCTCCTCATAAAACCGTACAGTCTCATTTCTTCCTAAGAGAATTACATCATAACATAATAATAAATGTTTCTTGCTTTTTCTTGACTTTCTTTAAAGAATGGAAACAGGTTTCAATCGATATTTTATCCTAACATGTCACATTTTTGTGTGAAAAGGCCACGCCAAGTGGATTTATCTTTGAAGTACATAAGGTCACTTTGGTATTCTGAGAACCAAAAATAGATGTGATTCTGATAACAACTTTCTAAATTGAGCTGTTTGGGAAAAATCAGTTGATATCTCCACCTTTTTTTTCACACTGAACAAATTGGAACACTTGAGTGATGTTCATTGTCCTCTTGAAACCTTCCATTTTCTGCAGGTGACTAATACAGGATGGGGAGATTTTAGATGGCTAGAATCTAGAACTTGGAATCTAAACTCCAAACCCACATACCAATAGTTTTATTACTATATCAATTTTTTAAATTTTTAACTCCTGCAATCTTGCTTGGAACACCTTTTTGTAAGATAACACTGAAACATCTAACTTAGAGAATGAGGTTGTTTTGGTGGCTATATTCTTTAATGTCACCAGCTAGCTTGTGGTTGTTTGACCCATTCAGTTAGAACATGACTCTAATAGCTGCACCCACAAACTGAAACCTACCTGTCCCAGTGAGAGGGCATGACTTCTGAGGGAAGGAGAATGGTCACAAAGAACATAGACCTTGACACTGAACCTGTCCTCTCCCCTTCTTTTTCTGGGTTTAAAGACTTCATAGTTCCTAACTTAATGGGTCACGTATGCATGAAAAAAAAAAAAAAAAGGTGAGTTCATAAGTTATATATTTTTAAAAAAATTAAAAGATGTTTGCTTGCCTTTAAATCTTGCACTGTTGGTCTCTGAATTTTAGTTGGCTGTGGTAGTAGCACCAAGAATATATGATTGCAGCATTTAATGGCAATTTCTGAATTCAATGATAAAAGTGCACGTAACGATCCTCTAACATGGTTTTTATTTTTCACAGATTGACAAAATAATGAATTCGATTGACGTTGGAATCAACAGTGAACTTGAAGGGATGAACGGTGAGACCACAAATACATAAACTGTCTTCCACAGGGTGATTAGTAACTCTGCTTAAGCAATAGCCAGAAAATGAGCAAAGTCCTTAGCTAATGTCCTATTTTACAATGAATCGCTGCAAATGATTTCCTTCAGCTCTCAGATGCAACAACCTTCACCTAAAACATCAACTGAGTGTCTTGATTTGGCAAGTTGAAAATTTCTCCCACATTGCTCTTTTATGATGTCAGGTAATCTTGAAGAATGAAGTTTCAGCTTTAGGTTAATGGATCACAAAGCACTTCAAAGCGGTGCAAAGTCTGATCTTTTGATATGCCATTTTCCATTCATCAGTGTGTCCCATTTATCCTGGTGAAAGTAATTAACAGCTTGTGAGTTTTAAATACCATTTGGCAAAAACTATGTGTTACTCCTCTTCTTTGATCCAGTAGTGCCTAGCAGAGTATCTCTTGAAGAATTTCTTTTACCATCATGATTTAATATATTGCTATAAGAGTTTCTTCTATGTAATTTCAGCTCAGAGTAGAAAGCCACTTGGGGGGCTGGAGAGATGGCTCAGCGGTTAAGAGCACTGACTGATCTTCCGAAGGTCCTGAGTTCAAATCCCAGCGACCACATGGTGGCTCACAACCATCCATAATGAGATCTAACACCCTCTTCTGGGGTTTCTGGAGAAACTACAATGTGCTTACATATAATAAATAAGTTTAAAAAAAAAAAAAAAGAAAGCCACTTGAAACCATTTTACTGACTTTTTGCTTAACTCTGATAGATGGTGCCAAATACCAGTTATCTCTGCCTTTAGAAATCACTATATTCATACTAAAGAAATTAGACTCCCTCATCAGAGCACAGCCTAGGATAAGGTGAATGAGGTACTTGCCTAACAAGCAAGATCTTAGGGGGTGCTGTAGTCATCTAAATGCAAAGTATTTGAATGGAATTGTTTAAATTTTCAAAATTACTATGCCAAATCAATGATAAATACACTATCAAAGTTTAAATAAAGACAAGCTTACCACCTCACTAGGGTAGCTTAAAGTCTCATACTGTAATTCCTAGAATGGCTAACAAGAGCATGTGCCTCATCAGGGAACTGGCAGATCCTTAGGCAATGGCAGGCCAGATGCTCTTCAGCTCTCCAGGCTGCAATGTTTCATAAACATTGAGGATGCTGGTGGCGCTATTGCTCTCCCATGGCAAGCCAGGTTGTCCCCCAGCGGTGGTATAGATAAGCCGGTAATACAGCATGATTTGGCAGCCTGGTCACATGTGTGGAAAGATGAGAGTGGGATAATTAACTGCCCAACCACAGACTTCCTCTCCCATCACATCCTTCCCCATCCTATATCTGATACTCCATTCTATATCAGATCAGTCCATATCTATAGCAATCTCCCTGGAGATTGGTAGCAGGTACCAAGACATGAATATTACTTTAAACCTTGATACTAGATGTGTCTCAAGCTCCTATAGTGAGGTTTACAGCATAATGACCATCTCCATGTGAAACAGGAATGGTGAAAAAAAAATGTGAATTTCATAGCAAACCCACACGTGCCTAGTCACCTATACATGCACACATAAACACATACCAAGTATAAAAGTCTGATGTATTGTTTCAACATTCTCAATCCTGTACTTGAAAGTTATAAAGGGGCCCAGATCTTACCATCATCAAAATAATGAAGCAATATTAACATTTCAGTATTAAACAAATCCTCAGGCTGTTCCCTGAAGTTTTTTTCTGTGTCAGCTCTTACCATCTGCCCCCCACCCCCTTTATTTACTGGCTTCTTCATTGGCATTGAAATGAAAGCAGAGGCACAATCCACAAAGAATCATTATTATTGACAAAGGCTGGCTCTGCAGGTGCATTAGTTTTACCTCTAATTACACACTAATTATGAACTAAGTGATTGGCCATAGCATGTAACATTCCAGTCGGTCCTTTGGCTGATTGTAAATCACAGCTTTAACAGCCTGCAGCACACCCCCTACACACACACACACACACACACACACACACACACACACACATACATAATGCACACGTGTACATAACATACACACATAACAACTACATGAAGATGTCACTCCACAAATAACATTTTGGGTACTGAGTGTGGTTGAAAATCACATAGTGAAAAGAGAATCAGATGGATATGAGAACAATGTACAGCCTTACTACTCTCTGCTGGCTGCTGGACCTTAGCACCCTTAGAATGAAGACACTAATATAGGATTTTGGTAGAGACATGTGCAATGAAGTATAGTGCAAGCAGATGTGTGTTACATTTTAGCTCTCACCTTGACATACCATGAGGATGATGAATATACAAACAAACAAAATATCTCTCAGCCTTACTTATCATAAGAAAATATCTTATGATATTAGCTATTCTTATGACCTTAGCATTAAATGTACTAAATTCCCTGGAACTGTCTTGATTTGTCAACTGGAATAGAAATCTACTAGGAAATTCATACCAGAAAATCCCAGTTCCCTTAGGGGAATTAAAATGTCTAGAGAACCCTAACAAAGGAACAAGAAAGTATATATATTTTTTATTCAATTGTTCTAAATTAACTTCTCTGAAATCTCATTAGTGTCTCTCTCTCTCTCTCTCTCTCTCTCTCTCTCTCTCTCTCTCTCTCTCTCTCTCTCTCTCACACACACACACACACACACACACACACAGCAGAGATGATATACACAGTAAAAGTATTGAAAAATAAATTCAGAATGAGTGAAAATAAATACTGTAATAGAGAATATGAGTTATCAGGCAATAGCATTTAGCTTGGGAAAACCATTGAGGTATCAATGACTGGTATTAAAATTTTAAGCATTTGTGGAATTTGTTGCTTAAAAACTCAGAGGGCAATTTCAGGGGGGGGGGATACCTAAATAATAGAGATACATGAAGGATCAGTGTAGTCAGGCCATGCTCCCATCTGCTCAGCTTCAGAATTTATACACCCCCAACTCCCTCGTGTTAGGGGTTTACTTATAAACAGTTTTGGACCAACCAGGAATAAAGTTGGAACTTCCTCATTATCCATCCTAAAAATCTGAAAGAACTCAGGGAGGGCACTCAGTGTAAGTCATATGACAATATCATAAAACAATGGTTCTACCCAGTGGAGCCAGTTTCCTTAGGGGGGAAAAATCATCACTAATTTTATAGTCATTTGAAACTTGACCAGCAAGCTCAGCTCTCTGAAACCAAGTAAAAATAAAATCAAATAAAATTTACTGAATTTATTCTCAGCCAGTTCTCAGGTTCTAACTTTGCATATGCAAGCATATGATTTTCACAAAGACAAAAGTATCCTTTATATGCCAGATGTAATTGTCATGTCAGAAGTTTGTTTCTGAATAATCTCACTCTTTCTAGCTCTTTCTGAACTCTGACTGGCTGCCTGGTTCAACTCAGTTGTTCTGACTCAAAACTCCTCTCCAAGCTGACTGATTCAAACTGTCTTCTCTTGGCTTCTGACAGAATTGCTCTGATTGACTTCATACTTACTTTGGCAATATGTTCTAATCTTCTGACTCCTCCTCATTCTCTGGCTTATTCTGTCTTCACCTGTGTCTAGCTTATTCTTTCTTCCTGTCTCCGTAAAACTGTCCCAATAAAACTGCCACCTTCTCCCTCTCCCTCTCCCTCTCCCTCTCCCTCTCCC
>NC_034598.1:84457023-84463894 GCF_900095145.1 Mus pahari | reverse complement strand
CTCTTCTCTTCTCTTCTCTTCTCTTCTCTTCTCTTCTCTTCTCTTCTCTTCTCTTCTCTTCTCTTCTCTTTAGTAGCCGCTATATTCTTGCTGTGCTCCTGAGAGTTGGGCATATCCTATCACTGACTCATTCTGCCAAATCTTTTTCTGACTCATTACTTTGTCTGCTCCTCAATAAAACATCATTGTTTGGGATTAAAGGTCTGTACTAAGGGTGTATCTATATTCCAGCCAGAGGGGTTAAAGGTGTGTATTCCAGTTGGATCACACAGACCTAGAAGGTCTTTGGATGTGATCCCTTGCCAGAGCAGCCATGTTGCTGAATTAAAATTCCTCTACATCTTCTCCCTATCTATTTAAGCTAAAAATCATACACAGTTTTACTTTACAACAGAAACAATTATCAATACCACAAACCTAACAGTCTGAATGTCCTTATGAAGATTCGTTGATGCAAGGATCCTTCCTAACTGTGGTCCTGATCATCTGTCTTTCAGCAAATGTCCATTTCAGTGTCAAGGTTTTCAGTTTGCCAATCTTCAGTTGGCTTATTGAGCTGTCCCCATATGGGGGAGGAAGGAGGATCATCCCCAATATAATACATTCTATGACATCCATGCTGATGTTAAAACATTTTAAAACATACAGCATATAAAAAAATGTCAGCAGTTTTTTTTTTCTATAATTCAGTATCCTTCAATTAATCATATTCCCCCTTCTGTTTATCAAGGTGCAATTAGATCACTATGAATCCACACATAAACTAGGTATTTAGATACTTGCATTTCATACCTGGCACCACGCCATTGAGCACACTTCTTACCCATTGTCAATGGGCTGTCCTCAGTTTCAATAGGTACCATAGGTTCACCATTAAGTACTTCCTGATCTTTTCCTTTATCTCTTATCTCTCAAGCCTTTGTATTATCATAGATAATTTTTCTTTTTGTACAGCTATTTTCTCAACCTTTTTTGAGAGGAAAAAATATAAAGATTGCAATTGAAAGTAGGGAGTATTTCACTCCAGTGGCCACAGTTGCAACAGCACTGCGATGATTTTTTTCAAGTAATGTTCCTATCCCCTCAAGTCCTACCCTCACACTTAAGGGATTTGACATGGAGTTTCCCATTGTTTAATGTAGGAAAAGTCTGTCTATATAATTCAAATTATCTTTTGGGAGGGCTTACTGTGATTCCCTGTCTCAGAGGCTCCAGTGTTGTTCCTTGCTTTGGGTTCGAGGCTCCCACGACTCCAGAGTCCCACAAGTCTTGTTGGGCATCCAGCTGAATTAAAAAGACTGCTGTTTCCTCTGGAGATGGTCCCAGGCAAATCTCTTCTCTGTGGCTTTCTCTCCAATGTCCTCTGTTTTCTGCATTGTTGGTGGGGTTTCTGATTCTCCAGTCACATGTAAAACAGCCAGAGGGGTTAAAGGTGTATGTTCCAGTTAGATGCACAGACCTAGACAGTCTTTGGATGTGACTCCCTTGCCAGAGTAGTCATATTGCTGGATTAAAATTCCTCCACACACAAGCATTTCTGACTTTCCACTTGAAGCCAGATTCACATGCGGAATAAATGAGTGTAAACAGTAGAATGCAGTGATACTGACCACCCTAGACTAATATGTCCAGTTCTTAGGCACTATTGCATATGAGGTGTGATAGGATGTTCTGCACTGTTGTGTCTACATGCGCTAGGCTTGCATGCAAAGAATTTTTGCAGTTTCAATTTTGAAATTAAATGGCCCTGGTTTAAATTTCTAATTTTTCAACTGACCGTGGCCTCTTTGATATCAACTTCCTCACCTATTTTTATTGTATGCTGTATTGCTTTTGCCTAAAATGTAGCAAGCAATCAATGAAGTGTAAATTCTCTTGTCTTCATATCTATGCATGCCTGACTTGCCTTTCTTATTAGAGTGCATGACACACAGAGACATTTGGAAAATCTGCTTTATCTTTCTGATCAGTGAAGATTGTAGCTAAAATATTAGTAGGAAGCAGTTTTCATGTGAAATCTTCCTGACTTTATTACTTAGCCATTGTCATTATGTCACAAGGAAGCTCTTTATTTCTTCAAGTTCTAGTACTTTCCAAAAATCAATTGATAATCTTCTTGATGAGACTGAGATCCACTTAAGTAGCAAGAACAACTGTCTCCTCAGGCTGCACTAACCAAGCACCAGACGTTACAATACAATGGTGGAGCTTTTGTGTCTCCTACCTCTAAATAATTTCCATTAAGACTAAAGAGAGTACCAATGGATGGACAGTGTTAGATTGGAATTACATGTCTAAAAAAAAAAGTAGCATTTTATTAAAATGCATTTTTACATATATTTATTTAGTGTGTGCGTGCATGTGTGTATGTGTCTGTATGTGTGTGCATTTCTATGTGTGCATGCATGTAAGCATGTATGTGTGCATTTCTATGTGTGAAGGCATGTAAGCATGTATGTGTGCTTCTGTGTGTGTGTTTCTATATGTGTGTGCATGTGTGTGTATGTGTATGTCAGTCACATCTGTGTGTGTGTCTGTGTGTTTGGTGTGTGAGTGTGTGGTTTGTGTGTGAGTGTGTTTCTCTCTCTCTCTCTCTCTCTCTCTCTCTCTCTCTCTTCTCTCTGTGTGTGTGTGTGTGTGTGTGTGTGTGTGTGTGTGTATGTGTGTGTGTGTGTGCAGGTCAGAGGACAACCTACAGGAATCATATTCAGTTCCTTCTCTCCTACCATTGATTCCTAGGAACCAAATTCAAGCCATCTAGCTTTGTGAGTAGCATCTTTGCTCACTAAGCCATCATGCTGGCCCATAAATGGATTTTTAGGGCCATGATGGTTCAGTGGTTGGGAGCACTAGCTGACTTTGCAGAGAACCTGGAGTCAGTTCTCAGCCCCACATGACAGCTGCCAACCATCTGCAACTCCAGGTCCAGGGATCTGGCATCCTCTTCCAGCCTCTAGGCACCAGGCAGGTACACGATACACACATGAAAGGCAGAGACAAATATATACACAAAATAAAAAGAGCTTTTAAACATATTTTAAGGATGCATTTTTGTATCCTGCAAGTTCAATTGTATCTGCAAAGAAATGAACCAGCATTTTATTTCCTAAAGATTTCATCATCTAAGTTTTAGTTAGTTATAAATGAAAACTACCCAAAGAAGCACAGAAAGAATTTGATCACAGAGTATGTTGTATATTGGGTAGATGAGTTTTAAGTTGTTTACTGGAAAATACAAAGCTCTGGCAGCAAAGATAGCCCCATGACCTCACTTACTCTTGGTAAAGTCTGATGGTCCCTGCGCTGAAGGTGTTGGCTAGCTTAGAAGCCCTCCTAAAGGTCAGGCTGAGTGGTGATGGGTGTGAGGGAGGCACAGCCCTCACACATGAGAGCACACACCTGGCAATGCTCCAGAACTCAAGTAGTGACCTGGGTGTGGCTTATGTTCAGGGGAAGAGCTTTCCTCGCCTCTAGGAACATTCACTTTCCCATGAACCTTTAAACTGTACATAAAAGCCTCTCCGTGAGATGCTTTGCCACAAGCACGCTTTATTTTTGATTTTTATTTCTCTTTACAGTACTATTTTTAATAGAACCAACTGGGGAAGGTGGGTAGTAGAATACATTAGCAGACAAGCACACTATTTTATCTAAATCCAGAGACTTATTTTTATTGTTATCTTATGTAACACTTCACTGAATGATTTAGCCATGTAGTTTGGATGGTTTAAAGCAAAGGAATCACTTAATAATAGAATATTTATGTAAGAATTTGAATTACAACAGTTACTAGGCCAGCGTGAACCAACGGTCTCTGTCAAGAAGTCTTGTTCAAGCCAAACAACTGTGCTCCTCACAGTGGACACCAGAGTCTGATGCTGTGTATACCAAATAGTCCTTTGCAACTAAAATAACTTGTATAATATGTATTTTTGACTGTCAAATATGGTTTCTATTCTCTACTTATGAAATTGCATACAATGGTCATATGTAATATTAGCCATATCATAAGGGTGAACTTGTTGAGTAATAGTCAGTGGCCTACTATTTGCCTATAATGTATCAGTTATTAATAAATAATACAGTGAGCGTATACTGCTACAATTCAACAAAATATCAAATCCTCTAGAAGAGGCCTGGAGGGTTTGAACATGGGCCATCATCCACCTGGGATGCTTCTGATAGCCTTTCTGATACATAATCAATAACAGCCAACATCAGCATAAATATTTCCTAGGATGCTAGACCCACTACTTAGAGAAGATAAAGTCTTTCACTAGGAAGCTCACTATTATTATCTATTATTGTTGTGTGTGTGTGTGTATGTGTGTTTGCTGAATGGTCATGTTTCTGCAGGTGTGTATGTATGTTTAGATTAATGTGAGAGACGAAGGATAACCTCAGATCCTATACCTCAGATACCATGCATGCTTGTTTGATTTAAGATTTGGAGACGGGGCCTCTGCTTGACCTAAGACTCATCTATAGGAGGCAAGGCTGGGCCACACGCTCATAGATCTGCCTGTCCCCACCTCCTAAGAGCTGAGAGTAGATGCATACACCATCAAATTCAGCCTTTTCAGGGGGAGGGTGGGGTAATGATGTGAAATTCAGGTTCTTATTCTTGCATGGCTAGCATGTTTTGGAATGCATTACTGTTCCAACTCCCTTCAAAACAGTTTTGTTTTTGTCACCATGGTTTGGATGTCTAAGTCCAACAGTTACCAGCGCTATGACCTTGGGGAAATTATTTCTGTAGTCCAGACCTCAGTTCTTCATATGGAACACAGCTGTAAAGATAATATCTTCAGTGTTTACACTGGATCTTAGTCAAAAGGATAAGGAACAATACTTGTTCCAAAAGTTTGGAGGCTCTAATGAGAAATAAAATGATCTCATTCCTGGTGCACAGTCAGCCTTAAGAGATGGCATCTCCCTTCCTCATTTTCTCTTTTCCTTTTTATCTATTACTCTATTAAAAGAAAGAAATTACACATGAAGATGAGTTCATTCTTTCCAACATGTATTATCAGATATATAATATGTTGAAAAGATATTAATGTACATAGCATGGATTTGTTTTCAAACCTTAATGTCTATCTAGCCATCTGTATATGATTGTATGGCATGAAAAAAATGGAAATATATACTCCAGACTAACAGTGGATTAGTTATAAGAAAAGTAAAGAAACGGGGATAAGAAAAAAATTATAATTTGACAAAATGATCTATGAAAATAAAGATTGCAAAAGTGTGTGTGTGTGTGTGTGTGTGTGTGTGTGTGTAGCTTTGGTGTTTACCAAATAGAAACACCACTTGCTCATCCACAGTGGACTGTTTGCAAGTAGTCTATATAGACAATTTTAAAATGCTAGCCTGGCATGGTGGCATACATTTATATTCAGGAGGTGGAGGCAGGAGGATCTTAAGTTTGGGGCAGCTTCACCTGCATATTTCAGGGCAGCCCCAACCTTTCTAATGAACCCTACTTTAAAAAGCTGAGGGGAAAAAATCAATTTGGTGAGTAACAGTCAATGTTGTGGTGGTTTAAATACGCTTGGCCCACGAGAAATGGCACTACTAGGAGGTGTGCTCTTGTTAGTTTAGGTGTAGCCTTGTTGGAAGAAGTGATTCACTCTGGGGTTGGGCTATGAGGTCCTATGCTCAGGTTCTGCCCAGTGTGGAAAGAGGCTCCTGCTTTGTATCAAGATATAGATCAAGCAGCTCTTCCGACACCAAGTCTGCCTGGATGCTTCCATGCTTTCTGCCATGACGATAAGGATTGAACCTCTCAAACTGTAAGCCATCCCCAATTAAATGCTGTTCTTTTATAAGAGTTAGTTTGATCACGGTGTCTCTCATAGCAGTATATCCCAAACTAGGACAGAAGTTGCTAGCAGGAACTAGAGTATTGCTGTCATAGGCTTAACCATGCTTTTCTTTGGAGGAATGTGGATTTGGGGATTTGGGATTTGGAAAACAGTAGAATGCCTTAACTGGGGCTTAATGGGCCATCTTAGTAGGAATATGGAAAAATTCAGTGCTCAGGGAGGTTTAGGCTCTGGGGGCTTAAACTCTGTCTGGGTGATTTAAACTCTGGCTCAAGAGGTTTCAGAGAATTTTAGTAAGTTGCCTATTCTATAAAAGCTGCAATTGTTGACTTTGTATTAGCAAAATAAGAAGTTAAAGTAGAAATGACATGAAGGTATACAGTATTCTTCCAACAGTCATAGGTCAACGTGGACATATGCAAAAGGATAGTGGTTGCCGTCTCTTCGTAAGATTGCCTGTGATTTTTATATTTTGCCATCATCTAAACTTTTTGGAATTTTTACAGAGAATATGTATTACTTTATCATCTAAATTATTCAATAAAAAAGCAATGTCTGCCAATTTAGTAAACAAATGTGATGACAGAGACCCACATGCACGAGAGTTAAACATTCATGTTTGATCAAAATTCCACAGCTATCAGTGCCAGTAATTTGATAATTATTTGATATTTGAATCCTATTAATGAATACATAATCAAGTGCTTTTTTTTTAATCGGATTTGAATTCAAGTCTGTGTGAGTGAGTAGTTTGAATAAAGGGACTCATTGGCTTGATTATGTTTCATTTTTATGTCACTACACCAATTTTTAAGATAAGCTTTATCCATATCCCCATGGTGATCACAGCAAGGCTTTCTTTGACCTGTGTCTTAGTGCATGTGCATGTCCTGAGGGCCTTCTAGTTCTTATTTATGCATACTTTCACTGTTTACATCTTACTGGTAACTTTACAGACAAAACAGAGTGGAAGCAGGTACACCAGACTGACACTGGACATGCCAGGAAAGGATCTAGTGAGAGGGAGAGAGGGAGAGAGA
>NC_034598.1:84446626-84455773 GCF_900095145.1 Mus pahari | reverse complement strand
GGCCCAAATTTAAGAAATGAGGAAATAAAATATATTGTAAACTGACAAAAAAAAAAAAAGAAACTCTCTTGTTTCAGGCTTAAAGGTCATCTCAGCCCCCCCCCCCCACTTGGATAGTGTAGCTGGAGGCTGGAAGAGACAGAAAAGAGATACTATGCCACTTAAATCCAAACACTGTGGAAGCCAGAGCTCTGACCTCCAGGAATCTGTTTGTCTGGTACATTTTAAGTGTTCATACACATACTACTTCTTCAAGGTTTGGAGACACCTAGTTTATTCTTGCAGGGGATTAAAGTGGCCATGAATGTCTTCATAGAACCTTCTACTGATAACCCTGCTCGATCCGCAGGCTTCTTAAAGGGAGACTTTCTAGGGAAGTAGATGATAGCCCAACCCCAGGGCATTGACCAGACTTCACAGACTGAGATTGCTGGTTTTACCAGAGCACTAAAAAAAAAAAAAAAAAAAATTCTAACTCCTCAGTGAGGTCTGTAATTGATCTACAGAAATCTGAGCTACACCTGTCACTTGCTGTAAATCATTTCTCTTTCACTCTTCCCTTATTCTGGGAGGAGTTAAAAATAAAATATAAAAACAAAATATAAAATAAAAATCTCATCTAATGGTGAGGAGAAACAAGGAGTTTCTTCTATTGTTCATGTTTGATTTTCATAGAAACATTTGTAACATGGTATGGCCCACCTGAATGTGAAAATAAAACTTATGGTAAGCAGAGCTAAACAGGCCTGGAAGACTTAATTCTACACTGATGTCATAGGGGGGAGAGACGACCTTTAACACTGAAGCAAGAGAGTTTCTAAGCACTAAGGCATGCTAGTGGAGAGAACTGAAGGACACTGCAGGACAGGCTGCTCAATGTGATTAAGTCATTTGATAAGCTAGTTACTGCTTATCAAAATTAGGCTCCTACTCTTCTACAGAGCCTAGTGATTGGCTTATTTCCCAAGGGCCAGTCTCTGCTTGGAGAAGGGTTCTGAGGAAGGGGTATCTGGGGGTGGCAAAACAAACAACTTGGAGTCAAATTATGGGTTAAAAGCTGACAGCCTATGTTCTGCTTGAGACAGCTTTCCAGATTGTTCTATGCTCTGCTTGAGACAGCTTTCCAGGTTGTTCTATGCTCTGCTTGAGACAGCTTTCCAGGTTGTTCTATGCTCTGCTTGAGACAGCTTTCCAGGTTGTTCTATGTTCTGCTTGAGACAGCTTTCCAGATTGTTCTATGCTCTGCTTGAGAAAGCTTTCCAGGTTGTTCTATGTTCTGCTTGAGACAGTTTTCCAGATTGTTCTATGCTCTGCTTGAGACAGCTTTCCAGATTGTCCTATGTTCTGCTTGAGACAGCTTTCCAGGTTGTTCTATGTTCTGCTTGAGACAGTGTGAGACAGCTTTCCAGACTGTTCTTTCTATGTTCTGCTCAAGACAGTTTTCTCTTATAAAAGCTCTCTTGATAGCTCATCTCTTTCAGATCAAAATCCCAGTCTTTTATTTACATATCAATTCACTTATTACCCCAGAGTCCCCTTTGATTATCCCTTGAATCAGCATCTCATGACCCCAGCCCCAAGATTCTTAGAAATAGACAGCAAGCACATTTTTTAACATTACAAAAGAATTCAGAGATCTGCCTGCCTTTATTAAGCATAGACAATAAGTTAGCTGAGTGGGACCCTGCCCTGAAAATACCATTCCTACCATACTTGGGCCTGGACCTAAACTCCCTCTGACCCAGGCTGACCTGGAACTCAGGAATCTGCCTGCCTCTGTGAGCAAAAACAATAAACTTAGCTAGGTGCGATCTTGCCTTTCAGTCACCACTCCCTAAATCTCTTTATCTTCCCTCCTTAGTATCTTTCTCACAAGCTGTCTCATAGTGCAGCTGCCTCTGTTCTTTTAGATCTGTGAAGTTTCTTATATAATTCATATTGCATCCTTATATTTTGCATACTTGAGAAATTATATATTTTTGAACTCATGTTTTCAGAGTTCTTTCTCACAGCCTTAAGGACTGTCCTGAAGGTCCAAATGTTTAACATTTGGCTGAGACACTGGATACACTCTCACCTCCCAGACTCATGCTGTCTCTGATTATCAGGGAGTCATTAACCATGGCAGAGAGGATATTCCTCAAAGGCGGAACTTGAAAATATGTGTACAACAACCATCAACACTCATAGAGGTCCACACCCTGGAAGCTCTCTTCCAAGGCCAGGAACCATGTCACACTGTCCCTACCATGGCCAAGTCAGACTTACTGATGGTTGCATTTCAAAGGCATGACTCCCAAGTCCTTAGAAAACACATTTCTGACTGATAAAATTTAAAGAGGCTAAAGAAAAAAAGCTCATATATAAAGAAGAGAACAGAACATGAATTTCATAATTACAAGTTTTATAAAGCAAGCACTCTATGTAAAGGGAGGTCAGGAGCCTGCAATCAGGAAGAAACAAGTTTAATGATGACCAGTATAAGGTTCACCCTCACTGGAAATGTGTTTCGCCTGTTACTACCAGGTGTGCAATGAGGGATTCACTTCCTCACTTAGAGAAAGCTATCTATCTTGTCACCGAGGGCATTGCCACCTTGTGCATTGTACTCACCAACCAAGGTAAATGAGGCAAATTATGCCAAGCACCACAACCTTACTGATTCTTAGTTTTGCACATTAGGAGGCATGAGCACACACAGGGTCACTTCCTATGATATTTTTCTCTTAGCACCTCTTAATGACAAGAAATATAGTTAACCTTTAAGGTCATCCTTCCTATGAGCCAGGTGTGCTTCAAAGCACCTATGTCATCTCATGTAATCCTCACAAATATTCTGGAACAATCTATGAAACATCCCTACTTTACAAGACCATGACACAGAAGGGTAAAGAGTATTAGGAAATTTTGCCAAGTTCATTTAAATTGAAGTAATGGAATTCAAATTCAGTCTGATTCCACAACCCAAGCTTTTGACTTCAAGGTTCACATGCTTCCCTTTATCATCTTTCAGGCTTTTCCTGTGAATCTGACACTACCACTTTCTCTTTATTAGTTACTTACAATGTGCAGTGATTGGGGTGAACTGTAAAGTGCAGGAGCTTAGCATCCCTCTTTCGAGCCTGCAGGGACCAGGTCAGAATCGGGGAGTACAGAAGCTTCTAGACCTGAATACCACTGTGGCAGCCACTTAGCATAAAATTTCATAATGTTCTATTCTATGAATCAGTAATCAGATATTTTCCATAAAACACTGTGAAAGAATTCAATAAAGACATCTAGGGAAATTAAAATAAGCCATTTTATTCTGTAATAATTCAGAGGGCTTAGGGAGAAATATCTGTCAAGGTCAGAAAAATAGAAGAATCTTCTCTGGTACTTAGGCAAAAGGTGAGAGATTTTCTTTGTATTTTCCAGAGCAGGTCTTAAAGATTCTCATCATCCTTGTGATAGTCTATCCTCTAGGCCAGGAAGCCAGACAGGGTCTTTACTTCCCTAATATAACCATTCCTGTACTGTGATGTAACGACTAAGTCCTTGTTCTTCATTCCCCAGGAGCATTGACCTTTGTCTTAATTTTGGCTTGAAAAGCAGTCTATGTAGTAGGAAGGATGCAGCCTGGGTTTGGGGGTTCCTTTTGTTTTGTGGTACTGTGGGTTGAACCCAGGACCTTGTGCCTTATGCTCCTAACCAAGTCTTCTACCACTACGATATAGCCTCAGTCTTGCTTTACATATGGGATCCTTGTGTGTAGCCCAGGATGCCCTTGCATTCTAGATCCTCATGTCTCAGTTTTCTGATTGGTGGGATTAGAGGCATCTGCCACCGTGCCTAATGTAGACTGGCCTCTATTTGAAGATCTCTGTACTTAACTCTGTAAGTCTTCCTGAAGCAGACATTTTATCCATCCTGAGCTTCCAGTGTAAGAGCAATACGACTCCTCCTTTTTAGAGCTGTTTTAAAGATTGGAGATAATGTGTAATAAAAGGAAAACTTGTATAATAATTTATGAGAAAGAGTTTGTATCAGACATGCCCAGCTAAAGAGCTCAGAGAAAAGCAGGAAGAGGTCAGGGCCCTATTTTCTGGGGCTGTGAAAAAAGCTGCTTGTAGACTTTCTGAATGGTGCATGACGAACTAAGAGAGTCACGTAAGCAGAGAAAGAAGAAGCCAATGGACGATATGGTTCACTCTGGGTCTAACCTAAGGAAGCTACAGGTTGTAATAGGACGTTTGAGAGGAACAGGATTGGGATTTGAGAATGAGAAAGACAATGTCCTTTAAGTATAGAAGTATAATTTGAAAACAAGACTCCCTTCACCAACGATAATCCCAAGGAAAATAGAATGCAAGAAAACACAGCAGCTCCTCAGTAGAAATCCAGGAATGTAGATCAAGAAAACTTTCTTCCAAGAGAGGCCCACATGTATCTGAAGTGAAGTTGTGTTGATTAGGGCAGGAAAGAACGAGAGAGACAAAACCAAGGAAGTAGAGATCATCTGAGCTGCAGAAAGACCTAAAGAAATAGTTAACTGAGTTAACTTCTCACTCACATGAGAGTCTGAGCCAATCACTAAAGGGTGGCATGATGACTTACTGTGGCCTTGATTATTTCTATCTGTCATTCTGCTGCCTTCAAAGCATGGCTTCTATCTTTGATGCAAGAAAATGCCCGCAGCTTCTCCACCCCATCAATGTTCCTAATAGTAGACATCTTGAGGACAGGGCCAGTGTTCGAGCCATCATTTCACTGCTGTGACAGAATTTGCCGGTGATATCAATGTAAAGAGATCAGGTTTATTTCAGCTACCAGGGTGAGGGGTTTCTGTCCTTCATCAGGCCGTTCCACTGTTTGAGAACTTAGGTCAGGATCCTGTGAAAGCTGGAGGTGTCTCACTTCATGGTGGTCAGGAAGGAGAGAGAAGGGAAGGAACCAGGGTACTAAAATATCCTTCCCATGCACACTGCTAAGGATGTACTTCCGCAAACTGAGCTTCCACCACCTTCCAGTCATGCCAGCAGACCAGGCCTTTACCATCCATGCTGTAGGGGAGTATTTAAAGACCCAAACCATGATGCTTGTATTTCACTCCACTAACAAACTTGACTAAAATTAGTCATATGGTTACACCAGGTTGCAAAGGAAGCTCGGAGATATGCCCTGAACAGCCATTTGTACCCTGATATTCTATTACAATAGCGCAGTTATAAGATTCCATGACACAGAGTGCGGGGTCAAACCATGTTTCCTGAAATAGAGGTTGACAGGGGCTTTAGAGACCATGTTTCTCAAGTACTTAAGGAAGCCCTAGTCTTGTCTAAGACTTTGAACTCCACCTAACTTCATGAAGTGTCATTTTGCCTGAGACTTCTGAATGGCCTGCACTGACTCTGTCATAGTGCTCGGGCTGTTGCTGGAACATTCCCTGATTGATTTATAAAAGAGTAAAACCCCAGAGCTCTCAGGGTGGCTTTGCAGTTATGCACAACCATTGCGGCCCAGTTTATAATGTTTGCTCCTCGTAAACTTCATACAGGAGTAAGAGCTGTGTCTTAGTTTATTTTCCAGGTATTGTGATAAAAATATACCGAGAAAAGCAACTTAAGGGAGAAAGGGTTTATGCTGGCTCACAGTTCAAGATACAACCCACCACAGTGAGGAAGTCGAGCAGTAGGAACGTGAAGCATCTGACCACATTGCATGAACTAGCAGGAAGCAGAAAGGGATAACTTACTGTGCTCAGCTCATTTTCTCCTTTTCTATAGTACAGGATCCCAATCCAGGGATCTCTCTCTAAATCCCATCAAGGTGACAACTGAGATTCATCACCATAGGCTGTAATAACTATGATGGCTGCTGTTTTGCTATAATCATTTTTACAACTATCAGTCATAAGCCACCTTCCAGTTACAGAGCTCTTAGAATAGGAGTGGATTGCATCTTAGAATTAATGAAATGCTATTTGGTATCATCTGTCCTCACGGAAGGTGTCTGATGCTTGCAATAGTCTGCTTTCTTATTTCAAAGAGCCCCTGTCATGTCTGCCTCATCCGTCATGAATCTCCTCATAACCCAGAAAAGTTTCTCTTTGGGGTACTTAGAGATAATCTACATTTGATGAGGCTCTGCACAGCTTTCTCGTGTTCCCAATTAGTGAGTCACCAGGCAGGTCTCCACTGTCACCAGGCAGGTCTCCACTCTTCCTAGGTGCTGCACTTTTATAAGGGTTGCCAGGTTTGTAGCTTGCAGGCCTTTGAGACAGTGTCAGGGAAGAAGTGCATCACAGAAGGTTAGGCAGAAAGAGTACAAACGAACCACAAAATATTGGCCGACTACCACGCTTCCAGCTCAGAGAGCTCTGGGTTCTGTAGGAGAAGTTGACGTCGAGGGCACTGAAGTGAAGCTACAGCCTCCACGATCCTATTAGAACTAAGCAGGTCACTAGCAGGTATAATTGGCCTTTTCTGACACTTGAAGGAGGGAAAAGAAAACACTTTAGTTCAAAAAGAAATGTGAAGTATTAGAGCAAGACAAATACAAACAAACAAAAACCAAAATCTAAAAACTAGATTTCAAGACATATCACCCTGTGTGTGAATCCTGCCTACTGTTTCCACTAAATATGACTATGGGCAAGGGCCTGGGTCTTTGAGCATATTGTTTTCTCTAAATATGAAAGGTACTTTGTTTTAGTTATTGTTTGTGGTTTGTTTTTATCAACATATCACAAGCTAGATTCATCTGAGATGGAACTACAATTGAGAAAATGTTCCATTTATTTTCCATGTATCCTGTAGATGGTCTTTTCTTGATTAAGGATTGATGTGGGAAGGGCCAGCACACTGTGGGCAGTGCTATCCTAGGGCAGGTGGTCCTGAACTGTGTAAGAAAGGAGACTGGATAAACCATAGGAAACAAACCAGTAAGCAGTCATCCTCCAGTTCCTGCCTTCAGTTCATGTCCCTAGTTCCTTTCACAATAGACCATAAGCTGAAAAAATGAAATAAACTCTGGCCTCCCAAGTTGGATTTACTCAATGTGTTATCACAGCAATGATATACATTCTAGGGCAGGAAGCATCACTGATTTTCTTGCCAGGAACCAGGCTTCTGAAGGAAAGGTAATTGAGCAGCATCACACTTTTTCAGCAAGCAGAGAAGTTAACAGGATTCAATGTCCCGTGCCTATAGCAGGAAACCCTCAGGGAATACACATGAATCTGTGGACCCTGTAGGCATTGTAGAGACTTCAAATCGTCTCTGACCCTCAAAAACAATGAATTAGCATACATTTTATTTTATTTTTGTTTCCAAAAGACACCATTAATGGAAAGTCTTCATTAAATCAACATTAATTAATAATTATTAATGAGCATTATTCATTCCATAAACATTTATTGAATGCTAGTCCTACAGGTTAGATGGACATAAAGCCATCAGAAAGAAAGCATATTTACACTGTGAGAAAACCAGTGTTAAAGCTCTGAAGAGGGCAGTCTGCCAGCAGGCAAGGTCAGAATAAGTTTATTGTGGGGAACAAATCAGCTGCTGGAACTTGAATCATGGAGAATTTTGATTTACAAGTGAAGAAAATCCAGTGCTTTCTAAGGCATGGGAATGCACTGAACAAGAAATGAGATTGTTGGTTGAAAACTTCCTGTTCTGAGAAAATAGGAAATAGGGAAATGTAAACTTGCCAGAGAGTTGTGAACTTTTAACCTGAAGCCTAGCTGTCTCAGGAGATAAAGCTGGCATAGGTTGAGGGGCAGGGGAAAGTCATGATCAGGAGGTACTGGTGATGAATTAGGCTGGCAGCGGTCCATAAGAACTGTGGTCGCTCATGTGTGCAAATGCCACATTAGACAAAATCAATATGCAGAGTGGATTTTTTTTTTCCTTCTGTTTGCTTGTCTTTCCCTGTAGCACAGTGCTCTGAACTGTACTTTATGGCTGACTGGGTTGCTTGGGAATCATACAGAGAGCTAGCATTGCACCTTGGGCCTTCTTGGGAAGATGTGCACTGGGGGTGCGTAGTCCTTGTCACTTCACCAAGAAGTTTGTGGTTTGCCTGATAAGACAGGAACTCTCTGCCTGGGTTGCTAATCCCCCAGGGAGAAGATGAATGACAAGACAAAAGAGCTCAGGGTTTGTTCTGGCCAAAGGCAGAAATTCTGCCTCATTACCACTTCAATGGTCCAGTCAACAGAAATTAGCATGGCTTGTCCTCCAGTGGATGCTATCTGTTCCACTTTGTACTTGTGCTTCACACAGCTGAGTTCGAATATCAGAGGAGTCATTGGGTCAACTGATGGGTTTCTTCCTAGGCTATATTAAGTTCATATCCCTCCAGGGCATCTTGATTTACAAGGGGTCTTATTTCAGTCCAGTGTTTCTGAGTACTCACTGGGTGTCAAGAACCTATAATGCCAGAAGGAATCTAAAACTTTACTGTCCCTAAAGAAGATAAAAGATTAAGTTGGGGATAGGATGAGTACCAAAGTCATTACAACCAATTTCTATAGGTATACCCCATGACCATTGAGAAGCTCGGGGAACAAGACTTCATTTCCTGAGGATGCTCAAAATGGAAGAATAATATGGAGGACATCGAATTTTAAACTGATTATTTATAGGAAACAATACAGACTTTATATCCTGATGAGATCAAGTACATGTAGGGTATTATAGCCATAGACATAGACTTTTTATTCAGAATGGCTAGGACATGGCTTTGCCACTCACACTCTTGGAAAGGTACTTCCTCATAACCTGAAAAATGAGGACAGCACATTTCATAGTGTTCCAAGGAAGTGTTTGCCTGCAGTATACTGCAGGTAGTAAATGCTAAATAATATCAATAAGTGTAGTTTTATTTTGCTATTGTTGGATAAATTTCCAAAGACAGAACAATTTTATTTTGGAAATTAGAATCATAGGCATATTAACTACATACGGGTAATTGAAAGTCTTGGGGGACACAGACAACCCTGAGGAAGGGACAGAACCTAGAATTTGGAGCTTTTTTGCTTATTAGACTATTCCTTACCAAAAGCGCTCGCGCTCTCTCTCTCTCTCTCTCTCTCTCTCTCTCTCTCTCTCTCTCTCTCTCTCACACACACACACACACACACACACACACACACACACA
>NC_034598.1:84414907-84445591 GCF_900095145.1 Mus pahari | reverse complement strand
GGCTGTGAGCATCCACTTCTGTGTTTGCCAGGCACTGGCATAGCCTCACAAGAGGCCGCAATATCAGGGTCCCTTCAGCAGAATCTTGTTGGCATGAGCATTAGTATCTAGGTTTGGTAGGGAGAACATTGTTAAAGGCAGACCCACAGCTTCCCATGAAGCATGTAAAAGGAAAAGACCCTACGAAGTACACACATGTGTTGGAATGGTAGTCCATTGCTTGTTTTGGGTTTCTGAATGACAGACTCTATGATGCATGAATCATTTTCCATCAAGCATAAAGCAGAAAACTTGATCTATAAGAAGGAAGTGTGTTTTTAGAGTGGATACTAGAATTCACCCACCTCCAAGTCACTCTTGATCTTTGCCTTGGAGACCAATTGATTGAAGCCGTCTCTTGTTTCAGCTGCAGTCATTTTTGTCAGGCTTAGAAAAACAATTTGGTTTTTTGTAGGTCTCGTTTTGTTTTGTAGAGGCAAGAGAACAGTTTTGTGTTGGTAGCATGAATACATGCCTACAGAATTTTAGCTAGCATTTTCAAAAGGATACAGATTTATTTTTAGCTATATGCCCCAGCCCGAAAGGTTTGTGCTATTAAACATTGATATTACTTGAAAAGTTATGCCTAAGGCATATTGCTTCTTTCCCAGCTAGGAATTGAAATTGTTATGAAGCTTGCTGAAGATTTTACTGGGTCACTAAAATCAGGGTCTATACTTGTCTGTAGTGACTAAAAGAAATAGATTTCTGCATTCAACAGCCATTTATTGAAATACTAATAAGTTCCTTGCATTATTCTTGATACTATGGTGATACCAGAGTATCAAAGACACATTTTTACTATTTTACCTCCATTTTAACATATTTTTACTTAGTATATAAGAACAACAGGACCATAAAAAATAGATTTAATTCTTGCCTGCAGGATGTAGAAAAATCTTTCTAGAAATGCAAACCCACGAGATAAACTCCCAGACATTATAATATGATATGATAACTTCTGAAAAACAGACAAATACGGGCTCCATTCTAGAAGCTCAGGAGCAAGGGCTTTACTGATTCTGAGGTATTCTGGCAAGGTCTCCTGCAGGAGCAGTTCCCAGGGCTACAATAGAGAGGAGCAACCTCACTGAATATTGAAAAGTAGGGATAGGCTGTTCTGTAAGGTGATGTCCAGGAAGAATGTACTGTTAGGGCCATGGAGAGCAAAGCCTATGAATCCTGGTCCTGAGGAGAAGGACCCTTCTTACTTTTGAGGAGTTCGTCCTATCTTCGTAGGTCCTCTGTCACCCTGATTGTTTACAAGTTATCATTAGTGATTCCGTTGGATGCCAGATGCAGCCTTACATCTGTGCATCCTTGTAGGATTCTTCCACCTTCATCAGACTGACTAGATGGTTCCCTTTCATGTAGAGAATGTGATGGAAGCAATCATTTCCATTCTGGAGCTAAATCTCTGGGACTTTTGGGAGCCTGGAAAGATCCCAGTTAGAAGCCCCTCCAACTTAGAGGAACGAAGAATATGGGACACATGGAGAGAGAATTCTGAACCTACAGGAAGAGACAGACAGCTGCCTCTATAACCTCCAGAGATAACACCAGCTAAATATATCCACACTAGTGACTCCAGCCAGACCACCAAGGCTCTTTGGCAGAGCCTTGCCCATTTTGAAATACCGATACCAAGAGGGACAAAAATGTTCATTGTTTTAATCCTCCCAAGCCTTGGAGGTGATTTAACAAAGGACGGCAGGTACCTGATGACAAAATGCAGGAACAAATGACATCAGTAGTGCAGGCATTCTGTAGTTTAAAAAAAACCGTCTGGGGCTGGAGTGATTATTACGTTTCCACCGTCATCTTAATATAACAAGGTGTTCGCAGGATGGGATGTTTGTCTAAATTAGGCTCTCATATAGGATGGATGCTTTTAAATTGTAGAAGCAAGATAAAGTAACTGTCCAGTCTCGAAATGCTGAAAGGAGAGCTGCAGGGTACAGCAACTGATACCCAAGCCTCACGAAGCAGCCTAGAAGTGAGGATTCTCCCTGGACCCCTCTAGTCCTCCTGTCTCTCATCTCATAATCTCTCCTGTGGGAGCCAGAGAGCCTGGAAGAATTACGCTCCAAAGTGGAACTTAGAAACCAGAACCTGTTTCCCCCTAAGCCATATATAAAACTGAAAGCTATTACTTTCTTCCTTCTGTGGAACAGTTGGCCATTAAAACTACCCTTGATCAATCGTGGTTCATCAGACCTCCATTCTAGGAAAAAAAAATATGCAGGAAGAAATGCTGTATCTTGAAAGGCAAAGACGATGAAACAGTCAGGTCCCTTTGGATTTCCCTCTGTTTCCAGTCCCTTATCCTCTTCTGTCCGATCATATTTCTGCATGGCTGCTCACCCTGGGTCATGGGGTCTTCAGTCTGAAGCCTCCCGTGTCATGGGAAGACTAGAAATAGCCTTGGAATCCTCGGCTGAGCAGGTCATCCAACCACAGCTGCCAAGCTGGAGAAGCCTTGTAAGAAAAAAAAAAAAAAAATGGAGAGTGCCATCCATTTGCAACAGATGCGTTTAAAACAGTGGTTCTCAGCCTTCCTAATGCTGTGACCTTTTAATGCAGTTCCTCATGTTGTGGTGATCCCCCAACCATAAAATTATTTTCATTGACAAAATACATTTGTCATGACTTTTCTCCTGCCAATCTATTGACAGTTTATTTCAGCAGATAGAAATGTAGAAGCTTCAGAGGGAAAGTTGACTGTCCCTGTAAGAGCTAACCATTGCTTTGGTCACATACACTCCCTCTCTTAAGAGAGAATCGGGATTTCCCATGAAGTAGCTAGCACTTGTGGACATATAAATAGCCACAAGGGTTATAGATGGTAGGCCACTGGATCAAGCTCCAGCAATTCCCAAGGAGACACCAAAAACAGTTATCCAAATTGTCATTGAGAATTAGACATCTGTCCATTTAATTATTAACTAGTATATCCATCTATTCCAGTAGGCTTACTGACTACAAGCAAAACCAAAGGCAATAGGGGAGAATAAACCTCAACATAGGCTAGAGATTAAAAGTCAACAGTTATCATGTGAAAAAAAAAATATGCTGATCTTGAGCTGGACATGTAGCTCAGTTTGTAAGGTGTTTAGCTAGCATACAGGAGGTCCTGTGTTCAGTCCCCAGCACTACACTGAGGAAGAACTGGTCATGGGGGTTCTTACCTGCAATCCCAGCATTCAGAGGGTAGAGACCGGTAGGTCAGGAGTTCAAGGTCATCCTGAGATACAGAATAACTTTTGAAAAAGCCTAGGAGGCATGAGAACCTGTCTTTTAAAAATGAAAAACAGAAATATTCAGATCTGTTTGTTTATAATTAGAAAATCTGCTATTCCTTTATTTAATTTTTATTGGACTATAAATTATTTTCTCTTTGCTTTACTTTTTGTCTAAATATAGTACCTCATTTATGGTTTATATTTAATTAATAATAGTTGAAATGAATGGATAAAAAAATAAATGAAGCCCAAAGTTCACAGCCTTCCTATACCTCTTGGAAGTGTGCATTGCATATAATAGCCCTTAATAAGTACATGCTTATTCAATAATTGGAAAATTAAGCCCTTTTATTTCTTTCAGACAAAAATAATAATAACTTGAGCATAGGGCTGAGGTTGTAACTCAACCCAGTAGTGGAAGCTTCCTAGCATATGTAAGAGTTCAATTTCTCTGAAAATACACGCACATGCACACACACACACACACACACACATATGCACATGCACACACAAGTGGTATGAGCTAAAAGCTAAACTTTCCTGTCATCCTCTCCTCATCAAAGATCTCATGTAATTTAATTTTGTTTTCTTGTATTTTATTGTTGTTAACACTACTAAAGATAAAATGTTTATTACTTGGTTTCCTTTGTGGTAACAAAGACAGGTATGTGTGTGTATGTGTGTGTGTGCAAGAGGGAGAGGGAGAGGGGGGAGAGAAAGAAAGAGAGGGAGGGAGGGAGGGAGAGAGAGAGAGAGAGAGAGAGAGAGAGAGAGAGAGAGAGGTAACATGCAAACTCCTGCATACCTCAAAGGTCAGCTCAGTGAAGACAGGCATATATTGGCATTGAACTAAAATAACTCCCTAAGGGCTAGGTCTCTGGAAAGTATAATAAATTTATTCAACTTCTCCAGAAAGAATTAAATCAATATCCCTCCTGATAGCTTGAATAATAGCACAGTACATTCCTTATTAATCATTTTCAAATGTATCTACTGACTAGTGAGCTAAGAGTATTTATTCAGCGGTCCTGGGATACGTGACGGTATCTCTGGTTTCTAGGGTCTTCTCTTTCTACTGGGAAAGAACATTTGTCAGGGACAGCCTGGTGTCCTCGTGAGCGTTGAATACTTACTCTGGCAATCACACCATCTGGTTTAGTCAATAACAATTTTCTGTCATAATCAGAATAAATCTCACAGTTATTAGAGTGACTGACAGAACACTGAGTGATCTCTTTCCCAGCTATCTCTCCTACCCATTTCCTGTGACTCTTCCTTCTTTTCTCTGTGACACAACAAAAGCCTCCTTGCTTTGATAGCAAGCCAAGCTCACAGCATGCCACAATTAACCTTCTCCTCTCGTGGCTTACAGCATTTTTTCCTCCAGGTAGCACTGTGGTTCAACCTCCAGTTAAGGTATGAACTCCTAAATGGCAGTTCATGCAGAGTCTGTCAACCTCTTAATTTCCCATTGAGCGACACTTAACTTTAGCTAGGTCACAGGTTCTTCTGAGAATCTGGTGGAAACTCAGCAATCTCGGAAAGACACACGCAGGACTGTGTTCATTTCCTCGTTGCCATGAAAGCGACGCAAGAAGCAACATAAAGAGAGGAAGCATTTGCTTTGGCTTCCAGCTTGAGGGAGAGAGTCCAGGGAAGGTAAAATGGCTGTCCTGCCGCATCTGTAGGAAACAGAGTGAGCCAAGTGCTCACTCTCTGCTTACGTTTCCATTTGTGGCTTCTGGGTCCCCAGCCTATAGGATGCTGCTGCCCACCTTTGGGATAGGTCTTCTCTCCTCTGTTAAATCTTTCTAGAAACGTACCCAGAGGTGGGTTTCTATGGTGATTGTAAACCCAGTCAAGTTAACAGTTAAAATTAACCATCTCAATGATTATGAATACATATCAAACATTGCATATAGATTTGAGCCTCCACCGGTTGCCTGAAGGTCATGTGGTTTCTTATGTCTTATTTGTTTGATTTTTTTGATACTGGGTCTTTCTACATAGCTCAGATTGACCTCAAACTCAGGATTCTCTTGCCTCAGCCTCCTGAATATAGCTAAATATTTTCTTGTGACTGAGTTCCAAATCCAGAGTGGATCAGGAATCAAGGCGGGTCAAGAGCGATGGAGCAGCATCCTGGGTTGTTAAAAGTCCCCACCTCTGTAGGTACCACTTCTTCAGTTGACTCTTCCTTCCACTGAGCATCTCTTCAGATAGGCAACAAATCCTTAGAGTTGATCAAGAAAAGAAAAGGGAACGATGTCTATGTTTGTGAAACTCTTCAGGTTATTACCTAGTCTTATTAGGTTATGTCTTCTGTGTTCTCCAGTCACTTTCCTGAATCTAGACAAGCTGAAGAGGTAACACTAGTTCTAGCCCAGAACTTCTAAACTTTTCTTCCCTCATGACTCCTTTTGTTTGAGAAATTTTCATATGGCTTCAAGTATACAGGTATATAAAACCGGTATATAAATAAAACACTTACCAATAATAAATCACAAAGAAATGTGCCTTAAGCAATTCTTGCTGTAATCTTACCCTTTGTTAATGATAAAAGCAAATTTGCATACTAATGAAATGGGTGTGCTTGTTTATTTTTACACAGGGTACTAAGCCTTGATTGAATATTTGATACTGCAGGACATAGAGCATCTTCAGTGTTTTTTAGAGTTGATCAATGTTTTGATTTTATAATCATGAGTGCTGAGAACTCTACTTTGCATAAGTACATAGTATAAAATGGCAGAAGTATATTTAGAGCCTTGTCAGAAATTTTTGGAAATTTTGTCTTAATCTCAAGCCAAAATTCATTTAAGGATTTTTTTTTTTTTAATGAGACTCATGTCGGCAACTCAAACAACAATTTTCAAAAATCAAACATTCTTACATAATGCAATTTAAATATATATTCTTTGATTCTTACATGGTGAAAAATAATAGTAGAAAAACATTAAGTGTTTGTTTTCTCTGATTAAGCCATCATGTTTCTTTAAGAGCAGAAACCTGTGTATGCAGTAAAAGTGCTGCAGTTCATTATACGCAGTGGTCTCAGCTCGGAGCCGAGGTGTTTTAAGCAGTGTTCATTGGTGTGCCATGGTGGGGGATACATCTAATGCAAAGTGTGCAGATAGTGTGCTCCAAACCAAAGCTGCACTGAACTCACACAATGCTGCATGGGAGAGCACTGCTAGAAACCTGCTTCCCTCATAATTGACTTTTAGTTACTCAGATCATTAGACCTTCAGATACTTTTTTTTTTTTACTATTGCCAAAATTTTGGGGATCTTAGAACCTGGGGTTTACATTATATCCCAATAATTCTTAATCCAACTACTGCAGAGATCACTAACTTTCCCACTTAATCTATAGAGCATACATACACTCACACTAACACATACATACATATG
Organism: Mus pahari; assembly: GCF_900095145.1. Classification (NCBI taxonomy): domain Eukaryota; kingdom Metazoa; phylum Chordata; class Mammalia; order Rodentia; family Muridae; genus Mus; species Mus pahari. Next base: position 84,438,897 of record NC_034598.1, on the reverse strand, counting down.
CACACATACTGATACACACTCACACACACATACACTCATACTAACACATATACACATATGCACAAATACTGATACATACACGCACACATATACATACACACACATATATCATACACATGCTCACACACAAACACACTCACACATGCACACTCACACACTCATATACTCACACACTTACATGCACATATACATTTACACACTCACTCATATACACACATACACACTCACACACATATACACTCACACACTTACATGCATACTTACATTCACACACACTCACTCATACACACACGTATACTCATGCATACTCATATACACTTACACACACACACACACACACACACTTACATGCACACATACACTCATACACACACATAATGTTTTTGCAGCCTCACAAGTATTTATAGTCTGAGGTCTAATGTCATGCTGATAATCATAGGAGACAAAAGACCAACAGCAGCATGCACCATCCTACCATCCTTGCTTAGAAACACTGGCCTCTGCTCCAGGACTCTATTACTAAATCTCGGGATACTCAGGACAACTGTCTAGCCATTCCATCTGCATAGACACAGATCACAAGCAATAAAAGTAAAAGGAGACAAATCGACCAATGGGATTGCAACAAAATAAAAAGCTTCTGTGTAGCAAAGAACAAACTGAAGACAGTTACAGAAAGGGGGAGAGCGTTTGCAGAGGCCTGGTGTGGTGCTGCAGGCTTGTCATCTCCACATTTGAGAAGAGGGAGAAAGATGATCAGGAGTTCAGGTCACCCTCTACCATAAAGGATTGGAGGCCACCAGAACTATGTGAGACCCTGGCCCAACAAACTCCCTCAAAAGATGCCCTAAAAGAAAAAATGCAAACCATAAATCGGATCATTTGTTAATGGGCAAAATATTTAAGCATTTTTTTATTTCCCCCTTTATGGTGGGCATGCTTTTTGAGATATGGTCATACTATGTGGCCCCAAATGGCCTCAAATTTAAAGCATTTCTGCTATCTCAGCCCCCTGATGCTGGGATTATAGGTTTGTACCGCCATACCCAGTTTATGTGTTTCTGGGGATCAAACCTAGGGACTCATACACCAACTGAGCTGTATTCCCCTGTACCAACTAAGCTATATCTCCTGTACCAACTGAGCTATATCCCCTGCATACTATATCTCCTGTACCAACTAAGATATCCTATATCAGCTGAGCTATAACCTAACCTCACTTGATTTCATTTAGTGGGGGAAAACCCCGATACACAATGATAGATAATAGTTTATGTGGACGAATAAACAAATAAATAGCCATGGATACAGACAGCTGAATGAAGTGGCAAATAACCCCCTTTGCTGGAATGAGTCCCTCCACCAGGCCCTCTCAGCATACTAGCCATAGAAATGATGTCTTACTCCAATACATGCTGTTCAAATGACCAATGTGGAAGTGTAGCAATGGAATTCTAGACCTAACCTGAGAAATCAGATATTGCTACCATTACCCAGCCCCATTCATCACCCCTTGCCCATGGGTATGGGAGAGGGGGTCATACAAGGGAACCATTCAGAAACTGTCATGCAGCACAGATCTTCATACATGTGAATGGTAGAGTCAGGCAATGATAGTTGACTTAATACCGTTATAGCAAAGACCACATTTTCCAAGTCCTCATGGGAGTAGGGTTCAATGCCAAACTTTGCCGTATCCGGAAAGTTTGGTTCCAATGAATTTCATATGTGTAAACTTACCAGTTCAGTCACTGACACAAGAGATTATGTTCAGTAATTTAAGTAAGATTTACACACCGTGAAATGTACCTCTGTCTTCAAGGTATTTGACAATTGATCTAATAATCATTGACCTCCATTTTTTGTGCTGACAGAAGCTAAATCTACAGTGTTATTTTCAATGTTGGACATGTTCCAGTTTCAGACAATGAAGAAGTCCACATTTTGTCTTTGAAGATTTGGTAATTGAACCTGCTAAAATATACAACAGAAAGGTACACAGAGCAAAGAGGCCTACATTTATTGTTGTGCACATTTGTATGAGAACCGCCATTCAAATTTTGAAACTCAAGTCCCAGATAGTTGAAGCAAAATACTCCCTTCATAAGGAAGAAGAAAATGGAAAAGAGAGCCATAGGCTGTCATAGAGGAACAGGAAGCCATTTTTATGAAGGAGACATGAATACACCCAGAGAACAGAGAAATGACCTGGGTCAGAGCTCCTCTGAATTCTGGGAAGGGCGTTTGATTTCTTAGCTCCGTGGTCCTCTGTGGTTTGAGTTTAATCTTCCTTGGTTAATGAAATTTCAGTAAGAAGATTTGAAGCCTATTATACTCCTCTTTGACGGGCCCTGTCCTTATGTAGGTAGGGACCTTCAGAGAGAGGCCTTTCCTGTTCTTTGTTACTCTCTGGGTGTTTGGGTTGTGGAAGCTAAACAGGGCATATTTGAAGCCAGGTTTTTCTGGGTCCCAACACAATCCTTCCTATTCTTAAGTCTCAAAATGAGCAACCAGTACAATGGGTTCCCATACATTCTCAAGCAGTTATTAAAACTGGGTGATATGACCAGTGTTGCTTCACCTTCAATATTCACTGAGTATCAGAATATAATAATCCTTGTTATCAAATGTATTTAAAGTCCCATGGGGGAAAAGAAAATACCTATTCCAGGATAATTCATGTAGTATCTTAAATGTGACAGAGGGAGATGGCTGGGGGACTATGGGAATAGAGGAGCTTCAGAGAGGGGCTGACACTTGAGTTTGAGTTGTATTTTGAACAATGGTGTGATGGTTTGTATATTTTAGCCCAGGGAATAGTATTATTAGGAGGTGTGGCCTTGTTGGAGTACAAGGGTCACTGTGGCCCTGGGCTTTAAGACCCTTATCCTAGCCTCCTAGAAGTGAGACTTCTCCTAGCAGTCTTTTTAGATAAAGATGTAGAACTCTCAGCTATTCCTGTACCATACCTGTCTGGATGCTGCCATGCTCCCACCTTGATGATAATGGACGGAACCTCTGGATCTGTAAGCCAGTCCCAATTAAATGTTGTCCTTATAAGAGTTGTTTTGGTCATGGTGTCTCTTCATAGAAGTAAAACCCTAAGACAGATGGTTATAGTTCATCATATTGACTGGAATCAAGTGGGGTAGGTTAGTAAGGGAGAGTTTTATACGAAACAGCCAGAGTGTAAAAGCCACGAAAGCCTATCAGAGCATGGCACTTGTCCATTGCTGTCTAATAATTGTTGTAACCATAGACATAGAAGCTTAAATAATATATATTTATCACCTTCTAGTTCTGTAACTTGTCCAAAGGTTCAAGTCTCACTGAGGTAAAATAAAAAATCTCTGCCATGTTGCATTGTTTTGGTAGCTATAAGGGAAATCTGTTTCCTTGCATTTTCTAGTTTCTAACCCCTTTTTGTAGCCTTTGATACATGATTCCCTTCTGCCATATTCAAAGCTAGCAGGGATGGGTACAGGCCTTCCCACACTGCCATCTGCCCAGCTAGGAGAATCTGGAGGGGGTGGGAAGAGGGCTTGGCTCTTCAGAATTCTCATGGATAGAATGCTCCCTACTACAGGTGATCCAAGATAATCACCCCATCTCAAAGGCCTTACTCTTAACCACATCTCTGATAGACCGTTTGCCTTTATAAAGCAGCAGAGTCCTGTTCCCTGTACCAGGGTGTAGATAACTCTGGGGACTATTCTACTGCCTATCACTACTTACTAAGGAAAGTCCAAAAAGTGAGCCATACAGTTCTTGGGAGTGAATGGTCCAGAGAGGAGCTAGAAAGTCAGCCCCATAAAGTAAGCTCTCCCTACCACATGTCCCGCCCCCTTACATCTATTGCTTGCTTTTCAAGGGATCACTTAGACCTTTGCAGCAGTCTGTAGCATGCCTAATGGTGAAGACCCACCATGGCCATTGGCAAAGCTGTGGTCACCAGCCATAGTTGCATTTATTGCTCTTTTTTTTCTGCTGTTACTGAATAACTGACAAGAAGTAATTTAAATACAATCATCATGGTAGAGATGACAACCCGACGGCCACAGAGTACCTACAGTTTTGGTTGTTGGTGCTTACAGCCTGGCCTGTTTGCATCTAGGTGCCTACTAGGAATGACAGCATAAGCCCTGAAAGTGTATCACTCAACACTTTCTCCAGCTAGGCCCATAGCCTCCTCTTGGATCACCTGTGGTAGGGAACATTCTATCCATGGGAATTCTGAAGAGCCAAGCCCTCTCCCCGCCACCCCCCAGATTCTCCTAGCTGGGCAGATGGCAGTGTGGGAAGGCCTGTACCCATCCCTGCTGGCTTTGAATATGGTGGAAGGGGATCATGTATCAAAGGCTACAAAAAGGGATTAGAAAATAGCACAACTGTCTGGGGCTCAAGTGTATAAACACATGAGCCTGTGAGGGACAGTTTACATCCATGCCATAACAATAATTACCAAGGTATTAGGTGAGACATTATTACATTAGAAGAGTCAAGCCTTGTAGGCAGAGAATTTTAACTTGGAGTAGCTGAACTATGTCATAAGCCAGAAATTAAAAGCAAAAGAGTTCATTTAATTTAGTAAAGTGATAGCTATTGGTAGCATTAGTATGGCTTATTTAAATGTTTAGCGTTAAACTGTGAGGTCTGGGAGTTACACTTTACATATTTCTATTGCTATGTCTGACTATGAAAGTCATTTACTCTGTACAGTATCTCACAAGTGGGTTTTGGGGAGATGGTTCAGTTGCTAAATCATGATAATGATGTCCTGAATTTGGATCCCCAATGCTCACATAAAAAGTTGGTGTGGTGACATGCATTCAAAAGACAGGAGGATACCTAGGGCTTGCTGGCCCGCTAGTCTAGACAGTCGGTGATCTCTGGGTTCAGTGGGAGACCCTGTCTCCGAAAAAAATAATGTGGAGATGAATGAAAAAGAGAAAATACCCAATATTGACCTATGAGTATCACATAAACTTGGCATGTGCACACGCACACACACACACACACACACACACACACACACACAAACGTATCCAAACATACATGTACACATACAGACATGCTCATACAAAAATAATAATAATTTTAATAAATTATTATGAAACAAAGGAAAATGGTTGCAATAGAGGCTTTCTAGCCTCAGGAGGACTTAGCTCAGGCATTTCAGTGCCAGAAGTTGATGGACATATAAGACAGCGGCTCCACGATTTTGTCTGGAAAATTGGAAAAGTGATTTTCATGATCACAGGGAGAGTGGTGTTTTAGGGGGAAAGAGTTTACTGTAGGTCTGTAAGTAGACACTACATAAGCAGAAAGACCTCCTGTATAGCAAGAACTGGCCCAAAGAAATGAGTTGCCACCAAGTGGCCAGTCTGGAGTTTTTTTACAGGATGTCCCATTTAACTTTAACTGTCAACTAGACGCAACCTTAAAATCACCTTAGAAGGGAGCTCAGATGAGGTATGTTCCAGATCAGACTGGAATGTAGACGCATAGGGGAGGGGAGAGTACAGGGTGTGAGGCTGTCCTGGTTGTTGATTGGTTTGGGAAGGCTCAGTTCACTAGGGGCAGCACCACTACCTAGGCCAATGTTCTGTGCTATATGACACTAACTAAGCATGAGCCTACCTTGGAGCCAGCAAGAAGCATTTCCTATTGTTTCCATTTTACATTCTTTCTTGATTGAGTTTTTGCCCTGGCTTCCCTCAGTGACATACCATAAGCTGAAATAAACCCTTTCCTCCCCAAAATTTGTTTTGAGTATGTGGTGGTTATCACAACAGTAGAGAATGAGCTTGAAACATAGAACTTATGGCTGAAACAGAGATGAGGTAAGGGGGCCTAGTGGTTGGTCCAGCTGGTCTACCCGTGATGTGTCCAGGTGTCTTTCCATCCTGGTGGCTGGACTGGGGTTCTGACAAGCTCCAGTGTCTCTCTCTGGAACACTTCTGGAATGTCTGGCTTAGGCTGAAACCAGGACATGAGTCAATGTCTCTGACGGGAACATTTCCGTCTTCCTGGCCAGAGACACTGCTTTTTGGAGTTCCTGTTTCATCTACATGACAGGTTTCTATCTCCTGTTCTTATCAAATATACAGATGAAGAAGATAAAAATCTCCACAAATACAAACCAACAACAAAAACTGCTATTAATAATTTGGCTTATTCCATTCCAGATAATAACTGCATTGCTTTATGCCAGTTTGGTAACAATTTCCCTTGTCATTTAAAAGTCTTAAAAATGTTTTTATTGGCTACATAATATTCTATCATGTGTGAGCTTTACATATCAATCTCAAGATCAAAATAGTAAGTTTATATATATATATATATATATATATATATATATATATATATATATATATTCTTTTACATCCCTTTCATTTCCCAATCAAAGTTATAGTGACCCTACTTCTATTCCATCTTCATGTCAATGACTATTTAAAATGACTGAATGCATCATCATTTCTAACTCTCAGGAGCCATCAGCTTTTCCTCTCCTCCTACTGAAGGAGCAAAGTATGTCATTTAGCTTTCTCTTATTCCTGAAATAGTAAAAGAATTCTTTTATTTCCCCCCTGTTTCTTAGATGTGGTATCCTGTCTCCTGCTGACCTAACTCCTCCCAGCCTTTGCTGTTGCTCTGTGATCTCCAGAGGAATTTGCCCTACATTCCACTCTCTGTGGCATTTCCTTTCTGTGCTCCATCTCCCTGTGAAGTTCTTTCTTAAGTAACTTCTGTAGTCCTTGCCAATCTCAGCTCTCTGCAAATATAGCAGATTGTGCAGCTGCTGCATGTCGGGAAGTGGTTTTGCTTGATCTAGCCAGAAGACATAATGTTTGACAAAAATCAACGTTTGGCACTATTGCATGGGTTTTCTTTTACAAGACTATGTTCAAAACCACCAGGAAGGTAGATGTAGAAACTAGACGTGATTGTTATTGGAGTCCTGTAGCTTGTCCAGCTAAATGCTATACTGGTGAGAATACAGTCATTAAGTAAGTAAAAGGTAAAGTATTTGGCAAACTAAAGACCCTGATTCTACCTCTAATAGATTGACTTAGCCAGCATGATATTAAACCATGGCGTGAAAGCATTTGTGGAACAAACTGGGAGACTGTGTTCTGCTTCATCTCTTTCCCTCAGAAGATCACTTCAATGAAAGGCTTCCATACTCAGAGTTGTAAATGTAACCAAAGAAGAGACAGCGGTGTCCTGAACACACACGGGTATACACACTCAGCCCCAACCCTCAAGCTTAGCCAGGATGGTTTTGTTCTATGCTAATCATTCCTTCCCAGCATGTACCTGAACTGTAAAGAGAATGCCAGCATGACACCCTATCTGCTAACACCTTGTGTATAATCTAAAAGATAACAACTTCCTCGAAATAATAAAATTCCTATTAGAATATCCAAAGGAATATAAAATAATAGTATTATATGTCATAAACCTGATACCTGTTCCCTTTGTCTCAATGTTTTCAACCTTGTGTTTGAGACAGGAGGCTAACAATACCAATACATTGCAAGACATCTCTTCTGACATCTAATCTATAATCATATTCCATTTTCTGTTTTGCTCCTTATGAGCATCCTTTTATGAGTATAAGGCTCTGAAAAAGTGCCATTTATCAAATAGGAAATTCTGTCTTAAAAATAGTCGAATAGTCCAAATGTTCTGGAACAATATAAAAGAAAGGGTGGGGGTCTTCCGTCACTGAAAAGACAATAACATCTATCATGGCCCTTGAAGCCATCAGGAGGTGGTCTGTATGCATAAGGTTACCACCCACTCAATTATTAAAAGAATATTTGTTGAATAACTTGAGGTTATATGTTAGATAAATATATGCAGTTATGTTTTTGTTCAATATAAAACCCTAATTTAAATGTAGCTCAGTTTTCAAATACATATAAATATTCCCATGAGTAGATGAATTCTAGTTGAATATATGTTTTAAAAATGATTCCATCATATCTACAACCTGAAAAAGAATGGAAAATCCATCTTACATGAATTACCCAGAGAGTTGGTGGCTGGATAGGGAAATCAGAAAGTAATCAGCGAGCAATTCATTCATCTCTTGTGCATTAGCATCTTAGGGATAAGAAGTTGTCACTTTCACCACCGATTGTGGGGCTCAAGGCTGATGCTATAGTAACAAAAAAGGCTAAACAAGAAAAGCTTTAACAAATATATTTAGCAAGAGTTTTATGTGACAGAATAGCTTTCAGAAATAGGGACTCAAAGACCCAGGGGAAAATGGAACATTTTCATGATTAAGTATCATCAAGATACTTAATAGGCCAGTTCTCACCTACAAATATGATTGCATAACAAAAGATATGTGTAAAAGTAACTTTTATTCTCCAGATGTAATTGTCATCTCAGAGGCTTACTGCTAAATAAGGTCACCCTTTCTAGTTCTTTCTGAACTCTTGCTAGTTGATTCAACTCACTGTTATGGCTCGAACTCCTCTCTAAGCTGACTGATTCAAACTGGCTTCTCTTGGCTTCTCACTGATTGGCTCTGCTTGGACTCAAGCTAACTCTTGACAATTTGTTCTAATCTTCTGGCTCCTTCTCATTCTCTGGCTACAACCTGCTATATTCCAGCCAGAGGGATTAAAGGTGTGTGTGCTAAGGGCATATCTGTACTCAAACCAGATCACACAGACCTAGAAGGTCTTTGGATATGATCCCTTACCATGTTGCTGGATTAAAATTCTTCTACAGGTATATAACCCATTGTGATAACTACAGGTAGCTTAGGCAGTCTGTTTGCTTTGCTCAGAGTCTTTTCTGTCCTTGGTTTATAGGTTAGGACCCTTACAGAAGGAGGGTCTTTTGACCTATTTTTAGGCGTGGTGCATAGAGAACCCCATTGATGGTTATGCTCCAGACAAGAGAGACTGATAAAAGTTAGGATGGCATTCTGCTTTGTTTTTTGTTTTTTTTTCTCAGTATTATGTTCTGAGCTATAGCATATGTAGCAATGTAATAATAGTAACTATTATTACATTGTTTTATATTATCCTCATATAAGGAATGAGGATAGTGAAGCTACCTGTAACTTATTCCAGGGATAAAGCAAACAATGAAATTCAAAGGGAAAGTCAGATCTCAAAAACTAGGAAATAGCAGAATTCGATGACAGATTAGCCACAAAGAAAGATTTAAAAGGTTAAATCAAAGATTTCTACCTTGTAACAGTGTGAGAATGGAGCATCATATGAAACTATTATATGAAACATCACATAAAACATTTCAAAGTACTGTACTTAAATTATATATACTATGCTAAACACTAAGGACAGGCAAAACTTTTTTTAATGATTTGGAGACTAGAATTATTAGAATAATTTGGTAATTTTTCTTTTGCTTTAGAGTAGCTATAATATATAGCCAAAGAATTTTAAAAGATGCAAGTTATATTATTCACAGATGGTTTGTGTCACACTTTAGTTTCATCAAAATATGTTTCAATACATTTTCCAATTATTTAAAATGTGATATTAAGAGTGCTTCTTATAGATGTCTTGTGCAGTGGTTATCTTTTGTGACTGGAAGTAAGCCCGCTTCTATCAGCAAATGCTAAAAAATTAATTATGCACATAGCACTGGTTTTAGTGTCGATAATACAACTATAAAAATGTATTCAAGGGTCAGCAAATGGATAAAGATGCCTACCACCAAGGCTGGCAAACTTACTTCTATACCAAGGAGCACATGATAGAAACAGAGCCAACTTATACACATTCTCTGAGCTCTATCTGCATGCACACATGCAGCCCCCAAACACACACTAGAATAAAGCAATTAAAATGCCACTTAAAATATTTTATTAATGTATTTAATAGTACTGAGCACACCTTCTAGATAATGAAAGTTAGTTCATCAAAACAGATCCTAAACAACTGATAGGCTGCCTACAGCTTAGCTGTCTGAGAAGCAAACAGATTTTCACAATATAATCTGTATATTTATTGATTTACTGAATCTTCTCTCTCCTAAATAAAAATTCTTTAAAGAGAATAGAAAAACATAACAGACACTTGAATTATTTTCTTTTTTATTTAGTTAAATACTTATTTTATTCCCATTGTGGTGCTAGAGATTAAGCTCATATTTTAACATTTTAACCTAATATTCATATCAAAGAAAGTATACCTCAGATTCCTAGTGCTACCTCAAACATCTTCCTGTGTACAACCTTCTTACAGACTACCAACAGAACATGAAACCGCTTACGAATTTATCAATGATACTCTGATTTAAATGTGTCCCTGACGCTCATGTTCAGAAACGTTCAACAGTATTACAGGAGCAAGCTTATGCTCCAGGAGGGGAATCTGTAGGAAGCCTGAGTTCCTGCTTTCCCACTCCTGTAACTGTCAGTGCTGTGATGGTTTCTCACATGTGCTGATGTAGCAGAAGACCCTCACTAGAGGTGGGACCAGTATCCCTGACTTTACAGCCCCCAGAAACATCAAACAAATGATCATCTATTGCTTATAAGTTTACTTGGGCTGTGACATTTTGCTATAGATAAAGAAAATGGACTAAGGCAGTATTATCAAAACTCCTTCTTCAGGTCACTGCCAAGCTACACCTACTACAAGAATGAAAAGTCCAAACTTCTGTTCAATATATTCAGCTCTTTGAGGCTTAATAGGCATTGCGAGCCTCTGTGCTTATCTCATTTGTGGTTTAATGGTAGGATCTAAGGTCCTTGTAAATAATCACTTAGAGATTGTTTCTCTCTAGCTTCATACTCTTACACCATTGTCAAACCAAAAGCACCATTTTATAACTACACATTGAACGCTGCTTCTTCTGTCCTACTGGTAGCTTTTCATTAATACAATTGCCATACTTTATATCCACTGAGCACTCTCCAATTGTGTAATTTATAAGATATCTGTGTAATGAAAAGTATGTGCTGGCTGTTGGGCAAAGCACATTACTGAAATTGTTTTCCTTTAACCACCAGTGACATACAGTTTTTAGTCATAAGTATAATTTTTTTAAACCCTTTTTATAGAGATAAAGAGCCTGGGCTGGCAGGTGTCAAGGAGATTTTACTTAGATCACAGTGCTTGGTAGTGAATAATGAGATTCAGGTCTCTCTAACTACATTCATTATTTGTTCAGTCCTTCATGGAAATGTTTACTGAAAGCAATGGTAAATGGTGCTCTGCACTAAATCTTGATGGGTTTGATGACTATGGCTAGGGGTGTTGTATAATAGCACCATTATCATGCCAACCATTAGAGTTCCTGTTAACAGTACCTTAGGCATTATTTACCATGGTCTTCAAATGAGAAAGCTGAAGTTTTAAGAGACAGAGAGGTGATTTTTCAGAACTGGGATTAGAATCTACAATCCCAGCTTAAATAGAACTAAATTGAGTGTCTTAGTCCATTTTCATCAGGGTGGGACACATGATGGCACACAGGCAGACATAGTGCTGGAGACTTAACTGAGAGTTCTATATCCAGCAGTAAGAGAGAGCAACACTGGGCCTGACTTGAGCATTTTAAACTTCAAAGCCAACCCTCAGCGACACACTTCCTCCAACAAGGCTACACCCACTCCCACAAGGCCACACCTCCTAATAGTGTCACTCCCTGTGGGTCTATGGAGGCCATTTTCTTTCAAATGAGTATCATTCCAGCCCTCTAGGTAAGGTTCACATCTTACATCCCTCAGGAAATTATTTCCTTTCTCTCTCATATTAGTCTTCCAATATTTTAAGCTTTCATGGTAGAATGATTTATTAATATATGATATTGGCATGCCTTAACTATTTTATGAATATACTTTTACAGTCCCATGAAATTACAACCCAAATGAAAAGATGTATTGTCATCTTATCATTTGGCTTTTGTTATCTTGATATTGGACATAGTGCTTTGTCATGAAGAAAGTTAAAAATGAGTATTTGTGTAATGAATGATCAGATTTAAACAACAGACACATCGATGTCTAATAATCTAGGACCATTCCCATTCTTTAGAAGACATCCATTTGAGATGCTTAAACCCCTTTCATCTTAAGTCTGTGTTTTTTTGGTTTCATAGGTAAATTATTTATTATATATGATACCATGCTTTGATATTTTAATTTTCCATTGCATCGAGTTATGAGTAGTTAGGCATGGCATTTAAAAAAATATGCTCCATGTGTTTTCAGTCCTTCAAGGTGATCTGATAGTGGAGTTGGTAGCAAAGGGCTCATTATGGTCCAGCACTCAGAAGGATCCTGAGACAAGAGGATAAATTCAAGGTCACCCTTAAAGCCCAGGTTATAAGATCTTAACTTTAAAATTTTTTAAACACAGAGTAATTCTTGTTTGTGTCTTCCTTGGAGATTCATAATAACAGTTAGGGCTTAAGTTTAAAAGAAAATAAAGGGAAGGAAGGAAAAGAAAATGACTTAATCCCTCATGTCTTTATTTTCCAAAGTCCCTTGAACACTTGAACAAAACTTGATTTTGTATTATTCCTTTCATTATTTCATAGAAATGCTAAAGCTCTGGGAAAATTTCATCAGCCTAAAGCCAACTTTTTATTATCTATGTTTTCTTTTATATGCCCAATGACATCGAAATCATCTAAAACAGCAATAGTAAATGAAGGTCATTGTATTGTCTTTGCCTCCATATTCTTCAGATTCTGATGTAGATATTTTATTCCTTTCTGAATATTTCATATACTCAATGAAAACTTTCTCTCTAAAAGAATTATTTTTTTCACCCTAGCAGCATTTAATGTTTTAATCTTCCAAATTCAAATTAGTCAATATTATTCTGAAAAAGAATATTTTCTCTTGTGAAGACTATCTTGGTGGTGACATTGGTGGTGACATTGGTGGTGACATTGGTGGTGACATTGGTGGTGACATTGGTGGTGACATTAGTGGTATAGAGGTGGTTGTGATTTATCATGCACATTTAAAGGAAGAGCCAAAAGAAAATGCTTTTGCTAATTAACTTACTATTTAAAAAATGTTTTCCTTTGAGGCTTTAAGAGTTACTTCTCCTAGATCATGAAAGCTGAAATCCCTTAGAACAATAAGAACACAGAGTTCATGTTAGTGAGTGGTTGGGTTTCACTAATCTGAAAAATGATAGTCTTCTAAGAGCAAGACACTGAGAATAACTACACACACACACACACACACACACACACACGATTCCTTTCGTAGGGAAGAAAAAGTAAGAATTTTCTTTTCCTATCACATGGGCTATAGATGAAACATTTATAACAAAGGACCAGTTAATAAGGAAAAGAATAAAACTTATCTGATGAAGCTTTATGTCACAAATGAACCTTCAAAAATAAAGACCCAAAGACAAAAGAAAGCTGTGTTTGGATGCTTAGGTTCAGTGAAGAAGGTTCTGTGAGAAAGCTTCTGAACTAATACTGGTAACTGTGAGCCTTAGGAAGATCTATTTAGACCCTGTGACCATTGTTCCTTTCTGGGACAGGGTGCCTGTCACATGAAGGAGGGCATGAGATGGCTCAGTTAGAGATGGAAAAGGGAAGCGAGGAGGTTAAGGAGCCCTTGCCTGGCCCTTCCAGCCTCCTTCAGTGTAGAGCCCTCTACATCCCTAGAGACTGCACTTCAAATTATCATGTTCTGGGTCCTGATACTTTCAAGTCTCATTTTATATTTCTAATTCTTTTCACACCATACCTTCACTCTTTGAAAGTAATAGAGAGATGAAAAGTAATGATTTTCCTTACCTGTAAGAATCCCTCATAACTTCAGGCATCAGCCCCTGTCTTGGGAAAATCAAGGAATGCAGTCATCAGCATGGACCTCTATGCAGTAAACTCCAGTAGTGAGCCTCTCTGTTCACATGTTCAGAAAAACAAACATTGCATAGGCCAGTTGCCTGGGAGGGGTTTTGTCTTTTTAACTGAAACAAAAATATGACAGATCACCATAATTATTCATGTGTTTAAAATATCTGTATTTAAAATGTTCAAGGAATTGCACTTTCTGCTAGGAACAGCATAAGACAGATATGGTAAAGGCATGGTCTCCATTGTCTGAATGTGTAGTCTCATGGAAAATATGTGGCATGAACATGAATTTAATGCAGTGTACTATAAAACACAAAGTGAAAAGTCTGATGTAACAGGCACGAAAATAAAAATATACTTTTATAGGAAGCAATGACTTATTTGTGAAAATATTCTAGAAAGTATTGCAGAAGAGATGGAAGAAACCTTAGGGATTAATCAAATAGAACCATGAGATGTAGCCAGTTGTTTGCTATTTATGGGTTCTTCTTTCCTCCACCCTTCTCTACCCTCTTTCTTCCACCATTTCAACCCCCTAACACTAGATAGAAGAGGAAAATGGATAGAGAGGAAAGGATGAATAAAGTCAGGGGTCAGAAATCACCTAATATTCTCATTAGACTACTTCCTGATGATTAGGGGAATCAAGTTCCTTAGGAGAAGACAGATCTTTGCCATCAGGGTATCTCATTTCTTGTTGTTTCTTCTTTGCACACGACTACTTAACAAACACACTACTAACAGCAACTAACAACAACCAACCTCCCCCACCCATCAGGGCCCTGGCGTTTATGTGCCCTCAGAAAAGCCCCCAGAAATCCTAAGGTCACACAATTGCAGAAACTATCTACAGCTGGCAAAATCATGCCTCTACTAGAGCATGAGACAAATCATAGTTAGTGTCTGTGGACAATCTGAAACATCCCCTTATTCCACACCTAAGATTAATACAGAACCATATTCTTATAATATTTCTATGTTTTCCAAAGAAATCAAAACTCCAAAATTGTCACTACAATGAGAAAATTGGTGAGATTAGACACAAGCAGTAAGAGAGGTTAGGAGAATATGAGTAGAAACAGGGAGAGGAGAGGTTGTGAGACAGGTAATTTATGTGCATGGGTGATGAGTAGTGTGTATGTGATATGATGTATATGTCTATGGTATGATGTATGTGTGTGGTGGGTATGATGTGTATGTGTGTGGTATGATGTATATGTGTGGTTTGTGTGGTATGAAGTGTGTGTATGTGTGGTATTATGTGTATGGGTGTGTTATGATGTGTATGTGGTGTGGATGTATGTTTGTGGGGGAAGTAGGTGGATGGTATTTTGTGTGTGTGTGTGGTATGTTGTGTGTATGTGTGTGTTATGATGTATGTGTGGTATGGTTTGATGTGTATCTGGTGTGTATTTCTGTGGTGTGTGTGTGGTGTGTGTGTGTGTGTGTGTGTGTGTGTAGCCTTTTCTCTTTCTTAGGTAAATTTTTAGGTTATCATAAAAAGTGATAGGTTTTACTGTGTCCTATAGAAGGCCTTCTCTTAACCAAGAATGAATGGACTATGAATGAGTGTGCCCAAATATTGAAGAATTTTTCATGCCGAATGATGGTGTTGATTTAGTGATAACAGTCATCAAGGTAGTAATGTGGTATGAGTGCTGAACTGAATGTTTTATTGGGGAATTATTGTATCCCAAGCACTGTTCTGATTATTATCCAACTGAATTACTCAATAACATATAATGTAGATACTCAGATTGACCCCTCAATCGATTAGAAAACAGTTGTGCTGAGACACTGTCACACAACTAACACCTCACTCTTTTTCACACTGTTACACAGCTAAAACCTTATACTTTACTTTGTAAAGTTCTCAGTCCTAACTTAATGATTATATGGCCCTAAGCTACTACCTGCTACACAATGCACCTTGAGTCAAGGACAGGAGGAAACCAAATGCATGGTACTGTTCTAGCTTCGTTGTTAAGGCAAATGATCTACTGCTTGTCCTTTCACCATTAATTCCTTAAAATAGATGGCTGCCCTGAGGTCTAAGCTAATGTCTTCCCTCAAGGCATTCATAATGTGTATTTGACTCAGGATTACTGCTGTCCTGTAGATGAATGTTACAACTTAAGGTTTGCTTTATTGCTAGCCTCTTTTTCTACACAGCCCCCTTAGAATTCTTTTGTCATGCTAATGCACTGCACTGTATTTATTATCCTGATATGAGGTTGAGTCCTTGATGGCTAAGAGGAATGAGTTGAAGAGATGCCTGGTTTGGGGTCAGTAGTTGAACTAGCACTTGAATGTGACAGGATTTCATAAATCTTTGTTCCTACTCTTTTATTCCAAGCATATCTAAAACTACAAAATATCAGCCTTGTTGTTATTTTGCATAGCCATGGTCTGAATTCTTAATTTCCCTATCTACAGTCCATTAGGTAGATGATCTGTCCAAAGCTATTTTCAAGTTAGCATGGTCAGTTGAAAAAGCAAACAGTAAGCAAAGCAGGTAGAAATGATAATAACTGGAGTCATCATTTACAATGTTAGAGAAATACTCCCTGTATTACATATGCCAGTGACTAACTTCATAATACCTTAAATTACACAAGGTGACAAGAATGGCTCTTTATATTTTGCCTAGTAAACAAAATGTGACACATGTGTTTTTCATGCCAATTACTATTTTGATAAGAACAATTAATTTTGATAAGAAAAACAGTTCCACATTAGAAGATCAGCCTTATCAAAAGAAATAAAGAGTAAAACAGAGTAATAAAGAATAATAAAGAGTAATTGGAGAGATACAGTAAAGTGTTTGCCACATAAAACAGGACATGAGTTCTGTCCCCAGGACATAAATAAAAGAACTAGGCATGGCAGCGTGGATTTGTAATCCCAGCATGGAAGAGATGAGACAAATGGGTCCCTGGCCCAACAGCCTTCCCTACTAGGGGAACTCCAGGATAGTGAGAGGCATCTGAAAACAAAGTGGACAGTTCTGAAGGAATGCACTTGAGGGCTGACCTTTGGCCTCCACACGAACTCTCACATGGGCACACATGCACATAGACAGAAAGAATATAATAGAAGCTCAAGACAAAATAACCCATGCAAAATTCTATTAAATGGCACATACATTTTGAAATTGGAAACATATGCATTTATATACTGTTTTAAACTCTGATAATAATTTTTCCATAGTGCCACCGCATTACAATCTATGAAGCCCTCTCTAAATGCTCATGAGAACTTAAAAATGTTATTTGACTGGTTAAGTAAATGACCACAGACAACAATATGTCAGAAAATTTATCTGAATATTATTTTTTGGAATACTGACTCTTTTGTCAAAGATCTTTTTTATTTTATTTTATTTTTTAATTGCATGTAAGATGTGTGTTGGCATGTGGCTGTGTGCATGTTATTACAAGTGCTTGTGGAAACCAGAGGCATTGGCTCTCCTTGGAGCTAAAATAACAGGTAGTTGTGAACATCCTGATGTCAATGCTAGGAACTGAACACAGGCCCTTTGGATGGTCAGGACAAGCTCTCAACTACTGAGCCATCTCTCCAGCTTTCTGTATATTCTTTTTTAAAAATTGATTTTTTTTTATTTATATAAGTACACTGTAGCTGTCTTCAGAAGAAGAGGGCATTGGATCCCATTACAGATGATTGTGAGCCACCATGTGGTTGCTGGGAATTGAACTCAGGACCTCTGGAAGAGCAGTCAGTGCTCTTAACCATCAAGCCATCTCTCTAGCTCCCTGTATATTACTTTTAAAACCAAAACATACAATGGCTTTAGGGTCTACAGAATCTAAAACAGCATCAGTGTTGTGGTGTTCACTCTCAATTGACTTCCTACATGCTACTGAGTTGATTTTTAATTTTGCTTTTGATTAATTTTAAAGTCAAAGTGGTTCTGAAGTGGAGACTTCCTTTGTTGACCACCAGTCCATTTAGAGCTACCAACAATTAATTACCATTTCATACAGAGGTTAAAATGCTGTTTGTAAAGTCAGGATATGAAATGAAATGCCCATTTAATGATGCTTCATGGTCTTCCAACTCAAATGAGTTTATGGGGGAAAGGTTACATTTCAAGTATCTATCTGTATTCATAAACTATAAAGAAGGCATACATCTACATATGTCCAAAAGGATTCAGGTTTCCAGGAAAGCCTGTTGCTGAGCTCCCTGTGATAATCTTTAGGAACCCCATCCCTTTCATTTCTCAGTTCTGCAGGAGGAGGGACAATAATACAATTCTCCTGTTTGATGTTTAACTTATTGTTCTTATTTAGATCATGTGTCAAACACCTAGAAAAATGGCCAGATATATGTTATACATTGCTTTTTAAAAAAACGATGTGGCACAAAATTAACATTGCAACATAACACATATTTTTAATTTCATAGTTTCCATGGTCCAGGAATCTAGGCATTGCTTAACTAGGTTCTTTCTTCAGACCATCTCCTCCAAGCAAAATGTTTTAATCAAATGTGTTGGCAGTCACTGGGAACTCATCTGAAGGCTCCACAGGGGAAAGAGCCATTTGCAAGCTCTCTTGAATGCTTGTGGGCAGAACCAAATTTTTTTTTAAGCAGTTCAACTGAGGACCACATTTCCCAGGGGCTGCTGGGTGGAAGTTTTCCTGAATCCCTTGGCATGTGGCTCATCTCCCCACCTTTTTAAAATCAATTCAGCAAGAGGGAAGGTCTTCTAGAATGCTAGAAGTCAACATTTTGTGGTCTAATGATGGAAATAACATCTTCATAAGACTGAGGTGTTCTGATGCTTAGAAGCAAAGGGAAGGGAAATGTACAGATAGCAAGGATCTGTGGGGTCACCTTCATAAGCCACCACATTTAAGCTCTATGTCCACCTCTGAAAATGATGTTCAAAAACCTCTTCCCAAGGGCCAGAAATGAGAGCAGGTGAAGGGACTAGTCCCCTAAGAAAACTGATACCACAGTCAGGAAAAGAATGGGAAATGCCTACAACTGTTGATGACAGGGGCCCAGATATGGCACCGAGTTTTAAGAAAATCAGAAAGAAAGGGTTTTTTGTTGTTGTTGTTGTTGTTGTTTTTACTTCCATGACTTTGAATCACTATGAGACCCAATGTTTATTTTAAATTACCTAATTATATGTTTATGTTATGGGATAAAAATGCTTTGGTGTGTTCATTCAACACTTCTAAGCCAGTTCTAGTCTTTTGTTATTTGGGGGTCCTACATTATAATTTTCAACCATTGTTCAACATGAAAAATTTAAAATTTCCATGTATGAAGTTGTTGAAATGGTAGGAGAACACCACATAGATTGGAGGCTGCAATGGTCTCAACTCTTCTTCTGTACCCAAAGAAATCTGAAGATTGATAGGAAGAAGTAGAACCAACCATTTACAACTGGCTTTTCAAGGACTCAGTAGGAAAAACAAATCAGCATTAACAGTGAGATGACAGAGAATTTTGAGTCTTTTCTCAATAGAAGACACACATCTATCATCTGCCTTTATCAAGCAACTAAACAAATCACCCTTATACACATTTACTTCAAAACAGGTTCTAATATGGACTTACACATTCAGTGACGGGTCCCTTCAAAATTCAAATTTCCAGTTATCTCGGAAAGATATGAATATGAATTTGTTTCCAATTCAGAAAGTGATTATTAATGTGAATATATGCATTATAGATTATATATTGATTATAGTTAAGTCTATAACTGCATGTGACTATTGTTATGATAGACTATATTTATTATGATTTTTGTTAATATCTAGTGTCCACTATATGCTAAGTGCTTTTCATATTTATCAGCATCTTAAATTTCTTTCACAATCGTATTCTATAAACTTGTATATTAAACTCTTCTTCTTTACTTTGCAATTCATGTATAGGATACCTGGACACCTCGGATTTTAGCATTATCCTTCCAACATTCAACGAATGTCCATTTGCTGTGACTATTGTCTAGGTTTGAACTGATATTAGACAAAATATTCTCTGTGGGAAAAATCGACCTTCAGCTTCACTTCTGCAGGGAGTGGGGGCATGAGAGACTGGGTACCTTTCACAGCAGATGCAGTCACTGTGGAAGCTTTTAAGTGACTGAGGATGTATGGAATCCTCTCTGCTTTAGAGACTTCCCAGTGTTTAGTTAGGTCATCTATAAGTTCTTTATGGAAGAGAATTTAGGAGGTTTCCTCTGCCTTGCCTATTCCTGGTTTCTTCTCTGTATTATTTGGTCACTCCCATCCTCTGAGTCAGCGGCTCTCAACCTGTGCGTCGTGACCCTCAAAGGGATCATCTATTGAATATCTTGCATATCAGATATTTACATTGTGGCTCATATCAGTAGAAAACTTACATTTATGAGGTACCAATGAAATAATTTTATGGTCACCACAACATGAGGAACTGTCTTAAAGTGTGGTAGCATCGGGAAGATTGAGAACCACTGCTCTAAGTGATAATTGCGTGGCAGAAGTTTGATCATATATTTGTTACCAGGAAATAAAATTGCTGCATTTGTCTCAACACACAGGTCTCTGGATTGTGTCCTGTCTGCCTGTCCTGCCAGTTGGGTACCTATATATGCCTCCTCACACTTGCATGTAAAGCCTTTGAATTCCAGCAACATGGGTCTCTTAGTTATTGAAATATACCAACTCATGCAGATTCCTCTGTGTGAGCACCTAGCATCCTTCTATTGGCCTCACAAATGCCTACTGAGCCCTCCAGTTACAAATCAAATGACTATCTCTGGAAGCTATCCATTCAAACCAAACTAAAACTGTTCCTTCACTCCTACACTTCATAAATACCTCCTACACTTTTCCATTACTGCATTCTCCATTCTTTATGATTGTTATATTCCTACCATCCTAGAAGAGCCTTAAGGCCAGAACCCATTCCTTTACCCCCTGGCTTCTTAATTCAAAGGTTCCCACACAGGAGGCCTAGGCACACTGATGTTCTAAGAACCTTCTTTTCTTTATGAGTAGACTTTAGATCCCTTAAAAGATGAGAAAACAAAATAAAATCAACCGAATTACTGTTTTTTTTTTTTTTTCCCCAGTCAGGTACAGCCTATATGAATAATTTTGTTGTCTGCCAGAAGATTTTAGCATTTTAGGCTTAAATTCCATTTCCTATTTTAGACCATACCCCAGTGCATAAGTTGTCAGATCTGTTTAGTAAAGGCTGGTATTTCTTAAGCATCCTATGAAGTTTTTAGTTCAAATAAAATGTGAGGCCTAAGGGAAAATTAAATCATAGCTCCTGACTCCCGTTAGCATTTAAACGTCAATGTCTGATCTCGGAGCTTTCTCCGATTTAAGTCTTGACTTCGGGATCCTGAGTTCTGTTGACCCACAGCATTTCAGAGTTCCTAGAATAACTAATCCCTCTCCTCCTGTGGCCTCTGACCCCTGCTTCTTGTTTCTGTCCCAGGCTATCCTTGCATCATTAGAAGGAGCCCTGATGTAAACTCCATTTCTTTTCCCCATGTTCATTAACTGCTAATATTTCTCCAGAAGCACTATGGGCATGCAGTTTATACGTCTCAGCCTGGAGGACGTTTAGGATCTGAAAAATCAGAGAGTGCTGTTTTCCAGATAAAAATAAAAGTGTCAGGCTCCTTCCTACACCATCGTACAGGGATGAGCGCTGCTCATTCCTAGCTCCCATGCCCGCATTGTGTGATACGGAACAGGAAATCTGGCATGCATAGAGGTCATTGCCTGCTAACAGAATGTGCTGGCTCTCTCTCACATGTGGTCACGGCCTTCATAAGAGTTCAGTGTGCTCTTTTACCAGACTCAAATAAATAAATAAATAAATAAATAAATAAATAAACAAATAAATAATAAATAAATAAATAAATAAATAGAAAATTGCCAGGTTTTATTTGAAATGTGATGAAACTATTCATCCCTTTTTTGCTAAATGACAAAACTAGGAGTTTAAAAATAAAACATCTTTTTCTAGACACCCCCAGTCCCATCCCGTTTCTTGTAGCCACACCTTCAGACGGATACCAAAGGCTAGTCTGATTGGTGCCAGAGACTTGGCTCTCCGTGTGTGTTCAATAAGACAAAGGCATAGTATCACACATTCAGGCCTCACGATCAGTTCACCATACAATTAGCTTTCCTCTGTTATTTGGCCTGCCAGCTCACCCCATGCATTTTTGTCTGCTGGAAACAAAGAGAACTAGGCAAAGAAAAGACCTGATGGCTCCAGACCAATCTATTTGATTGGGGGACTAAATGAAACCCAAGTGTGTATTCTCTTGGCCTTAAGAATAATTTATCCCCTGCATTGAAATTATCTTTCTGTATCATGGTGCTTTCTCACACACGTTATTTCATCTCAACTTCAGATATTACGAGATAGATCGGCGACGTGCCCCATTTCATGGTATCAAAAAACAGCCTACCCACAGGGATTTGACCAAGTAGAATGGTACTTTTTCTATGGCCCTGTCAAAAATAGCAGCAGCAAATACTGAAATAGTGGAGAAGAGCCAAGATTGAAATCCAAGTACCTCTGGCTCAAAAGCCTGAGCTCTCAACCTCCACCGTCTCCCAGGTCCCACAGAGGCAGACATCTCTCTTGACCCCCGCAGTGTAAGCAGCCATGCGTGGCAAACCTTCAGAGCACCCAGGTTAAGCCTATAGAGCAGTTTCAATCTTAGAGAAACAGCGAAGCCCTTTGTTAGCATGAAACAGAAATACCCAAGGGATAGGACCCCTCTCCAACCTGCTTTTGTTTTCATTGCTTGATACAGAGGCCAGGAATCGATTAAACGTGATGGGAACAAGAAAAATAAACAAGCTGGCATGCATGCAAGCGAGGGTCCACTTCTGCAAAAGGTTAGGTGTCCCCGCCCACCTTCCAGTGCCAAGAAGATGAGTGACCACTAAATCCTTCAACCAGGTCCCTAAGGTTCAAAGCTAAATGGATAACATCAGACTATTTATAATAATGCTGTGTCTAATTTCTTCCCCAGAAAGACCATAGTAGCAGTAGGTCTAATGCATAAGATAGCTATGTAAACAAAAGGAGCCTAAAGATGTGGCAGAACTAGAACGAAGTCTGACCACAGTAAATGTTCAGCATGCGTCTGCGACTTGTCTCACACGGTGCAACACTGCTTTATCCTAGGATGGTTTATGCTGCCACAGCAAGGCACCTGAGCACTGAGTAATTTATAAAGAACAGCAATTTATTCTCTCACAGTTCTGGAAGCAGGGAAGCCCGATTGAAGTGCTGGCATCCGGTATCTGAGGAGACCCTGAGGCGATGTCTTCCCGTGGCAGAAAGCATACGTGTTTTTCTTCCCAGGGCAGAATAGAGTGAACCCGCTCCCGCAAGCCTTTCTAATAGCAAAGTCTACCCAGTCAGCCTGGAGGAGCCATGACCTGACCTCCCAATATTGTTACACTGGAGACTGTGTTCCCGCAAATAAATTTGGGGAGCACATGCAGACTACAGCTCATAGATGAGTCTGGACACATAGTTGGTGCTCCCTTCTGCTTCGTATGGCTTGAATTGCTGGAAGGACACATTCTGTGGGACAGAAAAGTTTTTTTAATTATTTTATTAGATATTTTCTTCATTTACTTTCAAATGCTATCCTGAATGTCCTCTATACCCTCCCCCTACCCTGCTCCCCTGCCCACTCACTCCCACTTCTTGGCCCTGGTGGTCCCCTGTATGGGGCATATAAAGTTTGCGAGACCAAGGGGCATCTCTTCCCAACGATGGCTGACTAGGCTATCTTCTGCTACGTAGGCAGCTAGAGACACGAGCTCTGGGGGTACTGGTTAGTTCATATTGTTGTTCCACCTATAGGGTTGCAGACCCCTTCAGTTCCTTGGGTAGTTTCTCTAGCTCCTCCATTGGGGTCTCTGTGTTCTATCCTATAGATGTCTGTAGGCATCCACTTCTATATTTGCCAGGCACTGGCATAGCCTCACAAGAAATAGCTACATTTCTGCAACTACTTTCATGGGTATTTTATTCCCTATGTTGGGGAGGAATGAAGTATCCACGTGTTGGTCTTCCTTCTTCCTGATTTTCTTGTGTTTTGAAGATTGTATCTTGGGTATTCTAGGTTTCTGGGCTAATATCCA
>NC_034598.1:84392694-84413419 GCF_900095145.1 Mus pahari | reverse complement strand
GTTTGTGAGGATTTTATTGAGTATTTTTGCATTGATATTCATAAGGGAAATTGGGGGACAGAAAAGTTTTATGTCTGTCACTTCAGTATTTAACCAATATTCATTACATTTTTAAGAAGCCAATCAGCTCCTTTCTCTTCAGCCCTTGTTAGAAGCTCTCCATTCTCTCCGATTCTCCGAGTGCTGTTTTCCAAATTAACAAATACAGCTATTGCCTCTGACAAAGCATTTCCCTACCTTGATTATTTCACCTTACTAAACAACACCTATTGATGCAGACCATGTTTTGTCTTAAGACGTTTCTCCTCTCTTTTTGGTCACAATAACTCGTGTTTCTGGTTTTAATCCCTCTGCTCTCAAGGACCTCTTTTCTCAGGGATAAACTGGTGTTCTCCTGAGGCTCTAAATTGCACAAGAGCAGGGGTGTTCAAATCTCTCTCCCCATGTCTTAGCCAAATTCTTGGTACAAGAAGTACTTTGTAAGTATTTGTTGAAAAAAAAAAATCAGTGCATGCTAAGGAAGTGCATGAGGTATACAGAAAAGAACCTCCCCCTGCCTAATTAATGAGAAGCTAATTAAAAGATGGCAGAAAATAATCAGAATTCTAGTTGCCTTGTTTAAAAAGTGAAAACTAGTTCTAAAAGAGCTACACTGAAATCATGCCTTGATTTTAGTACAGTTGTTAAGTTTTTGGACCAAGGTCTGGAGTGAGAACCCAGTCCATCCATCATTTGGATGGGGATGAGGCAGAAAGTGGGACTCCTGTTAAGAGCTTTATGACTTCTCTTACTAGGTACCACCCTGGCATTCAGGACAAGATGCTGTTTCTACTGCCTACAACTCTTTTCCTAGAAAACCAGTCTGGCATCTCCTGCACTCAAGTTTTCACAGAAACATCCCCCTGACTGCTCTAAGAAACCTTACGTTCCCTGGACTTCACACTTTATTTCCTTTCCCTATTTTACTTCTATGAAAAAGAAAAATAAAGCTGACTTAATTGTGTATATTCGATCTATGAAAGGCTGAGCATCACATGAGAAGAGGCATCAGTTGGAAAAGTATTTGCCACACAAGCATGTAGACCTGAGTTAACTGGCACTAACATAAAGACCCAGGAGCAGGACAGTGAACCTGTGATACCCACAGAGGATAAAGATGGAAGGATCCTGGGGCTTGCTAGCTAGCAATTCTAGTCAATCACTGAGCTCTGGGTTCAGTGTGAGATCTTGTCTGAAGACATAAAGGTGAAGATAATTGAGGAAGACGCGCCATCGACCCCTGCTCCCCACATGCACCCATACATATGAATGCACAAGAGACAGCACGTGCTTCAGTATATACTTTGATGCTAGAGAGGTGATGCTATGAGAGAATTCCCACAACCAGCCACAATGGTCGTTCATGTCTAAGCCTGATCCATTTGACCTTCTTCTTCTCCCTACTCCTAGAACTGTCAATCTATTTGGGGTTTTGCTTGTTTGTTTATTTGTTTGTTTGTTGGCTTGGTTTGTTTTCTTGTCATGATAGAAGAGTTTGTGCTTCCTAGGACCTTAATAAAAGGAATTGTACAGAATGTGTTATTTAGGTGAGGCATCTGTATTGTATTTGCTCTGTAGAATTATTCTGTTAGGCATGCACTGTTTCAACTGCTTGTTGTTGAAAGATACCCATTGTATAGCTATACCACAGTTTGTTTGTTCATCTTTCAATGGACATTCCAAACTACCTATTACAGAGAAGACCACTGTGACTTCTTGGCTCCAAGTATCTGCCTGGCACATGCTTTCATTTCTCTTGGTGGACTCCAGAACTTTGGAATGGCTATGTAAAAGAAACTATTAGAAATGGTTGTTGTTAGTGGTTGTATCATTTCACATGTCACCAGCAGTGTCGGGATTCCAATCGGTCCATGTCACAATCAACCTATACCATCATCAGCATTTGATGTTTTCAGACTCTGTTAGTTTAGGCATCTGTATTTTTAAGACATAGTTTGGGCATTCTTTTTTAAAAATTTATTTTATTTTATTTTATTTATGTGAGTACACTGTTGTTGTCCTTAGACACACCAGAAGAAAGCATCAGATCCCATTACAGATGGTTGTGAGTCACCATGTGGGTGCTGGGAATTGAACTCAGGACCTCTGGAAGAGCAGTCAGTGCTGTTAACCGCTGAGCCACCTCTCCAGCCCCAGTTTGGGCATTCTAGTCAGTATGATCTCATCGTAGATTTCGTTTGCATATTCCCAGCATTTCTCTATGTGGACTCCATGCTTTCACATGATTATTGATTATCCATCTCTGGTGAAACCCCTGTTTAACTCCCCTATCCATTTAATATCTATTTTATTTTTTAACCACTGTGTTTTGATAGTTCAACTACATACATGTATACATAAATAAAACAAATGCATATGTTTGCTATCAGATATGATTTATGCATAGTCACATTTTTTGAAGTATATTTTGAAGGGCAAAACTTAAAGGTTTTTTTGCTGAACTTTGATGATCAAATTCCCTTAAAGCATTATACTTCCAGTTTATTTCTTTAGATCCTTTACATTTCCCATATAATTCAGTTTCTAACACCAAATACACCTGCTGGGATTTTTATTAAGATTCAGTTGAGTATATAGAGTCATTTGGGAAACACAAGTGTGTTTATAATGTTTAGTGTTACAATCCATAGAACAGTTTATTTTGGTCTTATGTGATACATCCCAGCCATGTTTTATAGCTGTAAGTATAAAGTCCCTCACATCTTTTGATGTGTTTACTCCTAAGAGATTCATAGTGTCTGGGCATTGTTGTGTGTTACAATGATTTTTATTTAAATTTTATTAATTATTTGTGGTTATTTATAAAGAAACACAGTTGGGTTTTCTTGTACATTGGTCCTGTATGCCCAAATCTTATTAAACTCATTTACTCTAGTCAACTTTACATTCATTCTCATAAAATTTTACAAATAGAAAATCGTGTCATATATCAACAGGAACAGGTTTTTTTTTTCCTTTCTGATCTGGATATGTTTTATTTTATTCCTCTTTCATGAATTGCCAGAGGTGTTTGATTAAACTACATTAGCTTGAATGTTTGTCACGATTTGGTCATGAATCTCTCCACCTGTGCCCAGTGGACATTGGTATACACAGTGTTGTTTTCTCGTATGGCTACAGCTTCTCTCTGGTTAAGGAGTTGGATTAATGGTGGTCTAACATCATTTTTCTGAAATATTTGTGTAGAATTGGCATTATTTCTTATATAGTTGGTAAAATTCACCTCTCAAGTCATCAAGTCCTTGGCTTTCTTTGTAGAAAGATTTCTAACTATGAATATAATACATTTAATAAACAGAGAACTCTTCAGTTGTGTAGTTCTCCATAAGTAAGGTCCAGTAGTTCATCTCCCAATACATTTGTCCATTTCTTGAATGGTTGAATTTACAGACATAAACTTATTCAATTTTACTGATCATTTCAACAGAAACCTTTGGTTTCAGTGATTTTTCTCTATCGACTGGTTTTATATTTTATTTATTTCCTTGGTGATCTTTATTTTCTGGCTTTTGCTCTTCTTGAGTTTATTTCTTTTTGTTTTATTTCCTAAGTACTTGCTGACCTGAAGTTCTTCATTTCTAACACAGGCATCCAGTGCTATACATTTCCCCCAAAGTGACACTTTACGTGTAGCTCACAGGGTTTGATACATTGGTTTTATTTTGATTCAATTAAAAACAGTTTCCGAAAATAGCCTAACAAAGCTAGAAGAAATGAAAATAGAGAGCCCAAGGTAGGAAGGCACACTGTCATACTAACTGCAGTAAGTATAGCGAGGCCAAGTTGAAGAGGATGGGCCAACTTAAGCATGCAACTCAAACAATGAATGATTTGTTAAACAGGAGAAAACACTACCAGGACATGTTAGAAATTGACTAGGACACAATTATCTTAACAAGTGCCAGCAAACAGTGAGAACTGGTTCACAATAAGGTAGAGAGGTGAGTGTAAAGAATCCAGTGGTTGCATTTGGCTGTAGGAAAAGGAGAGAAGAAAAGGTAGAAGGTTACAAAGTTGTAATGTCACCAGAGTTGGGAACACATAGAGTGACTTAGGGGAGGTCATATTTTGCTAATGGTATCCTTACTCTGGGAAAAACAGATGGAAATTTAAACAAATTGACCATGCCACAAAAAAATTATACAGTAGCCGAAAGGTCTATGCTGTTGATCATTAGTGTGGGTTTCAAAGGACAGACTGAGTGAGAAAAGCCACTCCCAGAAGATACATTATGCATATGTGTCACCCAGGAATCATTCTTTTTTTTTTTTTTTTAAAGATTTATTTAAATACACTGTAGCTGTCCTCAAATGCCCCAGAAGAGGGAGTCAGATCTCATTAAGGATGGTTGTGAGCCACCATGTGGTTGCTGGGATTTGAACTCTGCACCTTTGGAAGGGCAGTCGGGTGCTCTTACCCGCTGAGCCATCTCACCAGCCCCCAAGAATCATTATTAAAGTCACCACATGATTGACACAGAGAGCAGATTAATGCTTGCCAGAAGATGTGGAATACAAGGAAAGAGACGGCTGGGACCATAAAAGAGTATATGAGATTATCGCTCCTGCAATGGTGGTCACATGATTTCACATGCAATAAGATTGGATAGGGAGAAACACAGAAATGTGTGCATGTCAAACTGGTAAAATCTGAATGAAGTTAATAGAGTTTATCAGTGTCACTTACCTGCCTATGTTATTGCATGAAAAACTAGGGGTGGATGGGTAAAGTATTATGTAATCTCCCCTCATGGTTATTTCTTATAAAACTATATGTTGTCTGAAAAAGTTAAAGAAAACAAGCAAATTATCCTAGAGATACCAGAAAAAAACTGAATGAACTGTGGCATATCCATATTATGGACTACTATGCAGTCATACATATGTATATGCACATACATATATATATACGTAGTGTTGTGATCATAAAAAGAGAAAGAGCTGTAAGAATATGTTCTGGTGGGATATGGGTGAAGGGGGTGCCTCAGCAGGCTCATGCCAAGGCATCCCCTCCCCCTGAGGGACAGACACACACTGGTATAGTAGAGAATAGAGTTTATTTAGGGCATGGAGAGAGGAGTTAAGAGAGTAGTAGAGGCAGAGAGAAAGGCAGAGAGAAGAAGAGAGTAGAGAAGTAGAGGCTGGCCATGACCACGTGGAGAGAGGGGGGAAGGGAATGGGGAGAGAGGGGGCACAAGGTGGGAAAGAGGCAAGAGTGTAAGAGAAGGAGGAGGGGCCCAGCAGCCCCTTTTATAATGGCTCAAGCCTACCTGACAACTGTAACTGTGGGGGTGGGGTTTAGACAGAATACCCCCCCCCACACACACACACACACACACATATGAACAAAACTTGGGTCCTCTGCAAGAGCACGTAGCCTTAGCTATTAAGCCATCTCTCCAGGTTCATGCAGTTATTTTTAAAGTTAAAAAAAACACACACAATAACAATGAATACTAAATAATAATTAATAATTTCTTTAATAGAATTTTCATAAGACGTTATTGGATCAGAAAAATAAGGCTCACAAAAGCAAGTGTGATATGACTCCTTTTTTTTGTAAAACATTGTCAAAATTCCCTACATATTTTATGTATCTCTGAATATACTAGCCTTTGTGTGTGAATATATATATATGTGTGTGTGTGTGTGTATATATATATATATACATATATATGCTATTTAACAGTGAGGAAATATATGTGAATTTGCATCATAGCTTGTTAATATGGATATCTTTATAAGGATAATGGTTGACACAGACTGAAAGAAGAGACGGGGGAGAGATAACCAAGAAAAATAAAGATGAGAAGAAGATAACAAAGCACCAAAATAGCAGGCTATATGATATATATCATATATATCATATGTGAAATAATCAAAGATATTTATATACAACTGTGTGCTCAATTTTGTTGAACTTAAAAATATAACTTTATTTTTTACATTTTATTATTAAGTAGCCATAAGCTGTTGAGACATAATTTATTTACTATTCAGTTCACCTATTTAAAATATGCAAAGCCGTGGGTTTTTTAGTATATTTACAGAAGTTGACAACCAGCTCTATAAGCAAGTATAAAACATTTCCATCTCTTCCATAAGGACTCCCAGGTCCGTTAATAGTGACTCTACATGCCCCCTCAAATCCCCTTCCCAGTCCTGGGGAACTCCTAGCTTACTTTCTGACTCTGTCTATCTCCTCTGTGTCATAGGAACAGGAGCATATAGCACCTGGTTTTTCTGTCTGGCTTCCTTCACTTAGAATGGCATCTCCAAGTTTGATCTTTATTGTAGCACTTCTTGCCTCCCTTCTTTTTATCACCAAGTAATATTCCACTTTATGGATGTAACACATTGTATGCATCTATTCACAAATGTTACCTGCTAGGTGCTGTCATCTTGCCCCCATCTCTGTGTCAACTCTTGTCCCTCATCTGCTATCACAGGTTGATATGTAGCTATGAAGCTCCACTAATCACTGGGTGGTCATGCTATTGGGGTGTTTGTTTGTTAGTTAGTTAGTTAGTTTGTTTGTTTTTTAATATGTGTTTTCAGTTCCCTGAGGTATAAATTGTCCTGTAGTCTCGTCCAATTAAAATGAAACAAGTTTTTGAAGCCAGGCAGAAGGCACTTAAGATTTCTTGTTCCCTGGTTCTCTAAAAGTGGGATACCATTTGACTTTTCGCCTGAATGAAGTATACTAGCTTCTCCTTAGCTGTTTGGCACCCAAATCTTTTTCTTTATCCCTCCCCCCTGCCCCCCCCCCCAGCTCCACTTTAACACAGACTCTCCCTATGTATACCAGGCTGGCTAAGATTTCACAATCTTCCTGCCTCTGTCTCTGGAGTGCCAGGATTAAAGGTATGACTCTGTCTGACTTTCTATTGGCTTTGATAATATCCTTGTCCTCAACTTTTGTTTCAAATGAAGTTAACCCCCTCCCCCCCCCCCAGCAGAGCTTTAGAACTTTAGATTCTTAACGACTGACTCTTCACTTAGACAAAAGCTTTGAGCGGTCCTTGTTAGCAGTGGACGGTGGCACGGGCCTTGCCTTCTCTGGTTACCTTTCTGAGCATGGAGCCTGTACCCTGGGAGTGCACAGTGCCCCTACTGCTCTTGGTCTACTCAAGCTGAGGTGGACTCTACCCCATGACTGAGAGCTGGGTGGATGGAGGAAGCTCCTGATTTGTCAGCTGTTCTCACTGGGAATTTGACCTCCGCAACTTCAAGGAGTCAGGGAAGACTGGTCTGCCCCTGCTGATGAGATGCCGTATCTGTGGACTGGGAGCTAAGGAAAGAAGGTGCCCATTGTCCTGGTTGTGCTTATACCAAGAGTATCTGTGGAGAGGACTCTGATACAAAGGAAGGTGGAAGCCAGCCATCAACTACCAACCACAGAATCCTGATCACACTATTTAGAAGTGTTTTAAATAAGTATTTCTTCATCTGTTGTGCAGTCTTAGAATAATTTGTAGAACCTTCTAGTGGTTTGGGGGGGAGGTTAATTGGAATTTGTTTGTTTTATTACCCTAGTATTGGGCAATTATACTTGTTTCTGAGCATGGAGCCCCCTAGGATTCTGTCTTCAGAAGACTGTGCCATCGGAAAGCCCCTGGTCCCATCACATAGCTTGAATTTCAGTTTCTTTATCCTCAATAATGATAATTGAAAAGTTGGGACACGTGGTCCTGAACTCACTCCCTCTTCTCCCTGTTTGAATCTCACTTTGAGAAATTACAGAGGTCCTGGCTGCATAAAGGTGCCTAGACGGTAATGTGTTGTAGGAATTTCAAGACTCCAGGAAAGTATTTTAAGTAAAATGAAGAATATATTTAGACACTATAAAAATGTGATCTTCAGGCCTAAATCAGGATCCTGTAGAAGTTTGACTCATGAGAAAACACTTAAACAAAATCAGAACCCAGCATGACTCAGGACCTCTGTCCCTCCTCTCCCTCCTTTTCCTGTCTTGCCATCTCCTAATTCACTCCCCCCACTCTGCCTACATTTTGCTAACATGTGACAAGTATTAAACAGAAATCAAGGAATTAAAAATTAAAATAACAGAATTCAGGAATTTCTATATAAAGATTTTTAAAGTGGCCGACTACCAGTGATCTCTCTGAGCTGTCTTTATACAACAGTCTAAGCCTTCAAATTATTTTCCCTTTTTATTTATTAAGAAACCAAAACCTATTTCCAGAGTCATTCATTCATTCATTCATTCATTTATTCATTCACTTAATGAGCATGACTTAATACCTAGGAATCGAATGCTCCTTTTGCTAGGTGCTTGGTTATTGGTTGGGATTTAAAGAGCGAGCCAATCATCATAAGCCTTGCCAAACAAAAATATATCCTTATGTTTGCTCAGTGTTTATAGAGCTTGTTTACCTTCCCCGGACAAGTCCATGAAGAGACACTGTACATGAGACTTACGTTTGACTTCACCTGGTAACAGCCTCCGATCTAATCATTCACAAGTCATAGATATCTTAGTTTCATCTTCACTTGCAGGTCATGCTGCAGAATTGCAATCTTCTACAGTTGATCCATGCACGTCTATAACTTTTTTGACATTCTGAAAAGATCGAGAGGCAACAAGAGATAAATTATAATCAAGTACAATGTAACTCATCCAGACACACTTGCTCAATTGAGAGGGTAAAGATGCTGAGCAAAAATCCTGACCTGAAAATTCTTTTTAAAAACTAAAATGTCTCCTTTTGTTTGAGGATTGTATGCATGCATACACTGCCTTTGAATAAAATCCACCCACCTTTCCTCCCCTTTGGTCCCCTCCCCCAGCTCCCCTACCACTCTGCCTTTCCGAGTTCATGTGCTCTTTGGTTAAACCCACTTTTTAAAGTCTGTTTAGTGTGCATGAGTGTAAAACTATCTGCTGGTCACTCCATCCTTAAAGATAACTGACTCTTCCTCGCCAGCAGGCATCAGTTACCAAAAAACTCTTAGCAGGTAGCAGGACTTCATAGATCTTTCCGGATCCATGCTGGGATTTGGGTGGGCTTGATCTTATGCAGGTCTTATGCACTTAGTCACAGCCACTGAGAGCTCACATAGGCAGTGGCCTGTCACATCAGGGAAACAGTTTTCCTACTGGTACCCACTATCTCTGGCTCTTATATTCTTCCTGCTTCTTTTCCTGTGGGCCACAATACTTCCTTTTTATTACGAAATCAGATAATTGGAGTACAGTTTTTAAAACTTACCTACTGACTAAAACAAAATGATTTAAATCTGAAAATGGGAGTGCTTTCTATAGTTCCGGACTGTGAGGGCACATCATGTTGATTATCAAATGCAAACTGAATGCATATGATGTACATGCAGTATTAGAAAGGCATACGCCCTGCTTTCAAGAAACACGTCTTAGACACAAGTAATGATCATATAGGTTAGGAAATATTTGTTATTATAGAAGGTCTAAATGTGCCACTTTAGAGAAAAGAGAGTGAGATGTGTCCTATCGAGGAATAGAAGAGGTTTCATAAGGGAAACGACAGAGTTGTAGGATAGGAAGAAAACCTACCCAAGTACATTTCAGCCTTCCTTCAGAGACCAGCAAATAATCGCCCCTGGTTAAGAACTGTGAAGAGCGGGTAGAGCCAGATGAAAACCCCAAACACCACGAAGAGTCCAGAGTTCTTTTAATCCATCGGGAAACCACAGCAGTATTTCAAAACAAGGCTGAGTTATCAATGCTGTGTCTTGGATTATTCTGACACTGTTTATAAATTAGATTTTTTAAAAGAAAAATATCATGGATCAGAGGGCAAAAAAGGGCTCAGGGGGGTGAAGGCACTTGCTGTCACACCTAATTAGGTTTAATCCCTGGGACCCACATGATGAAAGCAGAGATCAGACTCATACAGGTTGTCCCCTGACCTTCATATGTGTACACTGTGGTCTACACACACACACACACACACACACACACACACACACACACACACGGGGGGGGAGGGGAGGAAGTGAAAACGTTTTTAGTGATTAAAAATGCAGCAGGGACTTAAGAACAATGCAATAGCCCTTGTTATATTGGGCCAGGTGCCAGGAAACAAAGAAAGCAAAAATCACAAGAAGACAGCAGGTCCATAAACATAGGACAGCAGAGAGGAAGAAGGATTAGAACCCAGGGATTGATGGCAGCAATAGAAGAAGCATGCACGCTGCTTTGAGAGTAAATATTTATATGGTGAGGAGATTGGCTATGGCCCTAAAATGAGAAAAGAAACTGAGAAAGAGGAGACTTGAGGACCAGTGACGGTTTTGTTTACCCAGTCAATATTCACTGGGCACGTACCGTGTGTTCAGGGCAGAGTGGGGTGGGTCGTGTGAACGTTTTGTTTAATTTTTAAAGTACTCGATGTGGAAGAGACTCTGTTCCCAATCTGTGTGACTCCCAAGGCAAAGCTGGAGCCAGAGAGTGGGAGTTAGGTAGGAAGTACAATATCTTTCTAATGAACAGAAGCCTGGGCTTGGTGGTGAGAGCCCCATCACAGGCGGCATTCAAGCAGAAGACGGTGGTCTTCCCGGAACACTAGGGCAAGGGTCCTTCCTAGGACTGGGGGCTAGCCGAGTAGCTCCGATAGCTCTCTCCAAGTCTTGAGTCTCTCCTCCGATGAGGTAGTTCTGTAGATTCTATTATTAATCTGTGGTTTCTCTCCATTATTAAATAAATTACTCAGTCTGTCTGCCATTCAGTAAAAACTCACACACTTAACATCTGTTATTCTTGAATTATTTTTGGTTAGGGCTCTTCTTCTTTATTAAAAAAAAAAAAAAAAAATCTATCCAGTTAATGTTACCTTTATAGATATTTCAGAATAGGGCGCTTGGTAGAGAGAGTTATAAATACCAAAGTGGGAATGGCTTTTCTTGTGCCTAATAATGTTGTTGTTTAGGACAAACGAGGAATGAATTGTCTTGGCTTGCAGGTTATGATACAGTTTCTATATGTTTCAGTAATTCAAAAATTAAAAAAAAGAAAAAGAAAAAAAAAATCCCCAGAGAGGTTCACTTTGAGACTGCACAGGAAAGAAAAAAGAATAATTACACTGCGAAGCTTTCAATCAGAAACGGTTCCCTCTGGTACATTTTTAAAGGGAGAAAGGCGAGGAAGGGAAGGGGAAAGGGGACCTGTGGCGAGCCTCCTTAGGAGCTGTAGTTCAAGCTTCGTTTCCTGGTGTCTTTTTGAAACGTAAGAAGAAGAAAAAAAAAAAAAAATTCCATAACAAATAGCTCGGTAACGTATAACCGGGATGAAGCTTTTTCGATTCCGATTGAGGCGCTTTGGTTTGCTTGAGTCTTGCTATTTTCTGCATTTGTTTTGACTGCTCTCATCATTCAAGATTGACGCTTGGATGGGTGTGTAGGAGGGAGCAGCAGCAGCAGCGGGCTTACAGCTTGCAGACAAAAAAAAAAAAAAAAAAAAAAAAATCTGCCTTATCTGATGGCTATTATTGAAAATGCGAGGTGTAGCCTGGGCTGGGTAATGAAGGGGAGCGAGCGAGCGAGGGGGAGCAAGGAGCGTGGAGCTGCATACTGATGAGTGTAGGAGTACTTGATAAAAAGAATTCTGGCTGCTGGCCGTGTGTTGCTCATTGTGGAGTACTCTAGCAGTCACATAGAACGCAGAGCAGCCTAGGCTGACAGCTTGATATGCCTTCTTCTCCTGCCTGGTTCTGGGGGGCTGTATGACGCACTGGTCGGTAGTAAAGATTAATATGTAAAGAAATGTGCGGCTAGGATCAAGTCCTACTCCACAGCCTGCCTGGCAAACTATGGTTTCCTTCTGACTTTGCTCTCGCTGAGAACGTTAATCTGTCAAGCTGGCGGGCTCCTTTGATAACAACTTCCCCAGGAGCATGATGTGGCAATGCCACCCCTCAGCCCCGGACTACCGCTATTACCCCGTGGACGGCTACTCCCTGCTAAAGCGCTTCCCTCTTCACCCTCTTACAGGACCCAGATGCCCTGTCCAAACAGTGGGACAATGGCTGGAAAGCATTGGGCTACCTCAGTACGAGAACCACCTGATGGCTAATGGATTTGACAGTGTACAGTTTATGGTAAGATGCTCTCTGTGTCCACGGAGCTGCCTTTTGTCTGTCTTTGCTTCTTATGTGTCTTTACATGGCTCAGAGGCAGCCTGGTTTGCACGGAAACGGATCAGCTTTAGATATGTAACTGCATCAGAAAAACTGGATGCCTTTAGGACAGAACTTGTCGTGTGCATACAGACACTGACTAGAAAATGGCATCTATATGCATCCATTAGACATGTGTGTTGTATGAATTGGTGAGAGCTCTATTTATGGGCTCTGAAAGAAGATTAACATTTATAGTCTCCTTGTCATTCATTGTATGATTTTTTTCCCTTTCCTATACATTAGTGATCTTAGCATACAATTAGATTTATACCACGCTCCAGATAAATCTGGATTCCGGAGACATGTTATTTCCGCTTGAATATCAGTATTTGTGATTAATTAGAGAGTCCGCTATGTCGATGGTCTGAAGATCATTTTCCCTGCTAATCATTCAATAGGCTGTTTAAATCCTGTGGATGACCCTTCGTGAGCTAGCTGCTTCAGCCGGTTGCAGAGCTTAGCGAGAGCACATGCTGACTGAAGAGCGATGAAATATTGTTTGTTACTTTAGGTGAAAAAACGAACACTTGGGTCAGGGTATGTATAGAAAGGGGCTGATGTACCAAGTGCATTGGTGTACTTTCGAGTCCTGGTCTGTGTGCAGTCTAAACCGGGCATGTGCAAACTTCTCAGTGTGCATATAGGTGAGAAGGAGGAGGAGGAGGAAGAGGAGGAGGAGGATGGGAGGTGTGCAGACGACAATGTAGTTTTCTAATCATTCCTAGACCTCCCCAGGCGCTCATCAGCTCCCCTTGTTAAGCTCCTTCAAGCTATATCACGGTTCTTCTCACCTTCCCTTGCTTTTAAGGTCCCATCGCACATTATCACTGATCCCTAAATTTAGGGAGACCTTCATGTCACAAGCATGTAGCACACAAATGACTCATAGGTGTCCTTAATCGTTCCTCTGAGATCAAATGCTGAGTCTGGCTCCTGCAGCACATTCATAAGCCACTGAGGGCTAGTCAGAGCTTTGCGGTTCCTTTTGCCAGATTGCTTTTCTCCAAAGTTGACTGAATTATTACAGCTTTGAGGGTTATTAAGATGGTTGAACTTCTACTCCTACAAAAAATGTGTATGCCTACAAGGTTTTTAAAAATGCATAAATGTGGCCCATCATATGAGCATTAAGTAATATAGGCATATAACTGTTTAGGGGTATCTTGTTGTGTTTTTAATTAATTAATGAGCTATGCATTTCTTTTTCTTGTGTCCATCAGACAGTCACTGGTTATACAGTCGAGACTCTGTGGGTGTTGAAATAGGATGGAAGGGGAAGTTGTTGCAGCCCTGGAGAGGTTTAAGACTCACTTAGGGCAGTAAACAGATGGTATTAATAGTTACCGGAACTAGCAAACAAATTGAATATTGTTTCGGTATTACTTATATTGACCACATCTCTCTGCATAGCTACTTCCCCCTCCCCCCACCCACCCACCATCTCTACCTGAAATGGGGCATGTCATTCCCAAGCCCTGGTCTAAATCTATTCTGGTCCGTGAGAAGTTGGGTTTGAGATTCACTGAGTTAATCGTCCACACTGAAGGTCTTTAATTCAGCTTAATTTTCCTCTGAGTATTAGACACTTATGAACAAATATAATTCCCCTTTGAACGTATTTAACTAGAAGGTAATCTCTCTGGTTTTAAAAAAGAATTTGAAGAAAGAGTGTGCAGAACAGTCAGGTGTGAATTGTGCACCAAAAACATCCAAAAAAAAAAAAAAGAGTATCATAGGAAGAAGATCAAAGTTGTGGCTTTACCTGTTTATTTCCAAGTAGTGTATTGAATCTTCCAGAACATAAGATCACCTAGTTAACTCAGACATGCCAAGGACTTGTACCATGAGACAAAATCAAAACAACAGCTTTGATCTGCCATGTAGAAGGATTAATTAATTGTGGAGATGAAGTACATTGTGAAATGGTGTCATCAGTTAGTGCAGTTCAGGCTTCTGTGCACCATTTGTTTGGGGCCAATATTGTGAGAAAAGATTGTCTACCTTTACGATAATAGTATGTTGTTTGCCGTAGGCTACTTAATACTGAGCTTAAAGCCCTCCGTGGTTGGCCCACTTTAAGAAACAGATTTCATTAATGTAAAAATCTGTTAGACCTGCTCAGCTTCCATTCGGTATCATAGTCTAGCTTTTGTTTTTCTTGTGGCACATTCTGACCTGCATTTATTCATTCTGTTGCCTAAGCAACAAGCACCACGCTCCCATTAACCGTGATGTGGTGTAGGCCTTTTTAGAAGAAGACAGTAGACATCAAGAGAATATAATTAATGTTGGTTAAAATGTCATAGGACATCCATACGTGCACTTGGTTTTGGAAACATATTCTATTTGTGGGTTAAGTGTAAAGGTTTTGTGTAAATAACTTTTGAAGAAAGCATTTAATTGAGGTTTAATTTTTTTGTTTGCTAAATATATTCTATATACTCTTAAACATAAACACAATACATGGTTAATTTTTATCTAATGACAATCATTAACTTTAGTAAAGATGACTTGATACTGATTCCTGAACATGGCTAGAGAAGAAGGAAGCCCCTCCCCATATGTGTTTAACTCTTTATCGTCTTTCATTACTTCTCCCCGGGCTCTTAATACTTACCCTTGATTCATAGGTACGAGAATTATAAACTTTTGCTCTATGCCTTCGTCCTGGTTTATAGGACATCAAGGGCAGAGATTAGATCCAAAGCATCATTAAGAATATAAAAATAAACAGAAATTGGTACAATTCAAGAAGGGCTACAACAGGACCTTAAGCCAGCTAAGACTTTGGGAAAGTCATGCGTGGGTTGACATCACAATCCCTCTCACCAGTCATGTGTCTGAAGTCTTCCCTAGTCCCGCCCTGCCTTTTTCCTCTAAAGAGTACTTTGCATCTGCTCCCCGCATAAGCACAATCTCCCTGCTTCTCACCAGACCTGGGAAAGCTGTGGGGGTCCTCTGAGCCTTGTGCATTTCTTCAGCCTTTGCAATGTATGTAATGTGACTAAGTTTTAATGTTGTCTATTTTCCCAACAAGGAGTTTAGGGATGTGTCTATTGTTATGCAGACTTGCTTGTTTTTCCCTTATTATATTTATTGCTACTGCCATCTTTCTTTTTCTGAGTTAGATGACTGTTCCCTAAGTTGTCCAAGTCACAAACCCTCTATTTCTATGTCTTTGCTCCTTATGTCCTCTCCTGCCCCTCGGGGACTGTCATTTCCTTTCTTTCCCTTATATTTTTTTATTCTCAAAGGTCTCCCTGCCTGGCTTACATAACTTCCCTTAAGGACTCCAGTCCATAGTAGTTAGTCTTTCCAAACTTGCTTAGTGGCTGGATTTTGCAGCCATCGTTCTAGAGTTAGGAATTAAGTTTCCACTCGTGTATATCTTGTCTTCTCGGCTAGAATAAAAACTCAGCGAGTCTGTTTTGTGTGTGGTTTCCTTGCCTTTCTCACAGCTCCTAACATAATGCTATATGCATAGAAATCCACCTGTAAAAACCACATACACAACAGATTGACATGACTGGACCTTCAGTCTCATTTATAAACTAAAAATCTTTTTGGCCAATGAGAGTATAGAGCACTAGTTATCTCCTTCTGGAATTGTGTCCTCTGTAAATATTTTCCATGTGTTAGGAAGTGTTGATTACTAAGGACATAATGATGAACAAAACATGACCCTTACCTCAGGCAGGGCATACTGTTGTCCTGCGTATTTGCCTGCACATCCCACAAACATTCCTTCATGCATATAGAATATAAGGCAGGAATCTTGCCCCTTATCTTTTCATATAATCAGAATCAATCTGCAGATTTTCCCATATTAAATAAAATTCACAACGGACAAGGCAAGCAATCTTTTGGAGTTCAAAGTCAAGGCAAATGGAGCTAGTGATAGCATCTATCACTCCTAAGCAATACTACAGCAGATTGGTGTGAAGACCATATTACAAGGGTTTATTGCCTGGAGGAGGACTGATTCAGAGTCTCTCTGGCCTCGCTACCCAACAGTTACATTTGTAAATTCTAAAGGAGAAAAGAATGAAATTGTAGAGTGTATCATTCCTTTAGCATCTCCTATTGACCTATTGACTTGAGGTGATTTGACCAGTATTCAGGATGAAGGCTTTACGGAGTTGATTATAAAGGTACCACTGGAAGCCACACACAAATTGGCACTTCTGGGAACTTGAGTGGATAGCAGTCATATAGCACAAACTAGAGGTCAAAATGAGCAGTTCCCGTTACACACTGAAGAAGACCCAAGGAGCTATTGGAGGTTATAGAGGTCAACAGAAGATGGAAGCAAGAGAGGCGGATAGGTACACACTTAAATGAAAATCTTCTCCCATGTTTGTGGTGCATGTTACATGCTAATAGACCTACAGGTCTGTCCTGTGTTCCAGAGAACTTTGCTGCAACAAGAGCTCAGTTTGCAGCTGGTCTGGAAAAACTGACCTTTTAAGTCTTAGCAAACCACCGTCCAAGTAAGAAGTTAGACCTGTAGACAACAGAAATAACTTGACCATAATGTCTAAGACCAATCACTCCATGATGATTTCTTACTTAACAATGTTTTCAGGCAAATCTAGGAAGCTTTTAT
This sequence comes from Mus pahari, assembly GCF_900095145.1. NCBI lineage: Eukaryota > Metazoa > Chordata > Mammalia > Rodentia > Muridae > Mus > Mus pahari. The sequence goes on along the minus strand of NC_034598.1, from coordinate 84,396,578 downwards.
GATGTATAAGAGAAAACTGTCCATTTCCTCTATCTTCCTGTTTCTAGAGCAGGTTGGGCTTTGAATTGAGTGGATGGCCTTCTATTATAAAATCAGCTAGAAGTTTCCAAACTCATTTAGCAGAGGTAGACTCATTCTTACAAAAGTGGCTTGGTTTTGGTTTTGTTTTTGTTTTGTTTTGTTTTTCAACCATTGACATTTAAAATTTGTCGGTATCTAGCAGTCAGTGCCAAAGGGAGAGTCATTCTTTATCTGGACAACAGCTAACTTACAAATACAAGAAGCAGTGACAGCAGAGGGGTGGTAGGGGGACAGAGAAAGGCAGACTTCTCATCAGCATGGTCTTGTCTCCCTAATGGGTTGGTTTACTAGTGGAATCTAGCAGCAGTGCTGTTTGGGGTGATTATGTTAATATTTTGAGCTGTCTAAAGGTACAGGACAAAAACGTTGGTGTCATGAGAGCTATTAATTGTTTTTATACATGCCATTAGCCTGGGAAAGGATACTGATTGCTTGTGCAGCACAGCGAGTCAGAAGTGAGAGCGTGTGCTGGACTGACCGTGCTGAAAGACTGACTCTCAGGGGGGATGTCAGCCATGATTCCAATCTGGTGATGGAAAGGAGCCTTTTCCTCCATCTGGAAGTTACTCTGATTAAAATTTTAAGCACTAAAATATGTTGCCCCATTTTCTAATAATCCAGTAATGTAACTCCCATTACTAACGAATGTTCACATGAATTAGCCTCTAATTTAGTCATGGAGCACATTTGCATAATTTGATCTCCAGAATTGCTTCAAATGACCAGATATTTGGGGTGAGGAATTTGCATTCGTGAGTCTAAGAACGTCCTACAGCTGCTGAGGTACAGACTCGTTTTAAGAAATCCAGCTCGAACCATGTTCCTCTGTGCTTTAATAGAGCAGAACTCCCAGGTAACTTGCTCAAGGGCTGTGACCTCCATTTTCTCATTTCCCGGCAATGCCTTAACCTCTCCGTAAGCCAGCCTGTCTCCCAACTTTCCTACAGACTGCACTCCTTCAAGTCAGCCCTGCTTGTATCACTTCTCTCTGGCCTCTCAGCTCGTGACACCCTCTGTCTCCACTCCTTACCTTCAGTTACCCCTCCTGGCCCCGACTATGGGACATCACCCTACCCCATGCATCACCCTGGTCTCCTCGCCATCCTTGTATGTCATATGGGATCCTCTACTTTGCAGACATGCTCTGAGAGCCATGTCTGTTTGCCTTGCTTTACCTCTTTCTACCTGGTTCCCGCCACTACTCACTGCGCATTTCCATTATGTATATATGCATATGAAGCATTTAGCACAGATCTGGCATAAAATAAATGCCCAACAAATGCTAATTGCCCAGAGGGATCCTAGGCGCACACTTGCTTTCATCTGTGGTGCTCTAATCCTTCCGAGGTTCTTACCTGTGGGAAATGGTAAGGTATTTCCAAAAATCCATAGTGTGACTCTCACAGTTGGGAACCCTGCTGATCTGGGTCCCGCTAATCCTAGAGCCTTATCTATCTCTTCTCATTTCTTCTCTAGTCAGTAGGGAACTGAATTGCAAGCTTTTCCTCCACTGCCTGGCTGTGCACACACCACTCTCTGCCAAGAGTCATCTTTCTTCTCTCTTAACTTCTTTTTTATCCCTTGGCTCTTAGTTCAGTTGTCTCATCTTTTAGCTGTCAATTCTCTTCTGACCTTTCAGGTAGAACTTATGAACACTTCTTCTGCAGGACCCTTCCTTAAAATTTCCTCCTTTGCCTCTATTACTTGTATAGTGTCCACTTATTCCCTATACCCATCTCCTTCCACCACACATAAATCTTGGACCAGATTTGGGCCATCTGTGTGTAGGACCATGTGGTAAATCATTTAGCCTTTGCAAGACGTATGGTCTCTGTGGGGGAAAAAAAAATCTATCTTTGTTGTTGCAGTAAAATAGCTATAGATGGTATGAATATGAATGAGTGCCATTTTGTTCCAGTAAAATTTTATTTATTAAAACAGGCAGATTAATCATTGGGCCATAGTTTGCTGCCCTGCCCCACAGTTAGAAATTAGCTTTTATCCCGTGTCTCCAGATCTAATGAAAGAAAGCAGAAGCAAGCAAATAAGGAGAAGGATGAGAAGAGAGGAAGGCATGGGCTGGGGGCAGCCAGGCAACAGGCAGATGGCTACAGGAAGGGATTCTGATGGTCTGTTTGTTTTAAAGATAACCTCAGCGTGCTGCTGAGGACAGTCAGAACAGGATCCAGGCTTCAGGACTTTGACAGTGTTTTGCAGACGAGAGTATATTTTCAGCAAGTGAACTGAAGAGGCATGAGACAGAGAAAAACACAGCTGTACGGCAAGTCTGTCTTCCCTCTGAGTGGAACTCCTTTCTCTTCCTTCTTCACCTGATTTTTCTCAAATCCATTTAAACACCATTTCCTCAAAGAAATACTTCCTAACCCCACCCTGTCTCTCAGGGCTCTTTTCTCCCTTCCCAGTTACCCACCGACATCCACAGTGCCCTGTTTTTAGCCCTGTGCTAGTCCTCGTGTTTCTTTGCCATCATTTTAATCTGTTCAAATCTCTGTTCTTACCCTAGAGAGTGAAGGTCCTAAGGAATAGACTGGGTGTTACTTACCTTTGTATTCCTAAAGCCTAGCACACTGCCTGGCATAGCTTTTCAACACTGATGAGTGGAAGGTTTTAAGTATTATACAGTATTTTATACAGGTTCCTACAAATTAACCTGCACAATTCATGCATCTATCAGTATCCCCATACTTATAAATGAAGAGAGTGAGACTCAACAGGGTTTAGGAAAGCTGTTAGCAGAGCCAGGTTTACAAAGCCAGCTCTCTGTGATGAAAATACCCTCTCTGACTTTAGTAAGGTTCTTCACTGTCCCCTTCACCAAATGTTTCGAGACACCTAAGAACCATTGGCTCCACTCCGAAAGCTCTTCCTGTCTTCAATACTTTTGCTCTTTTCTTGGATTTTTTTCTCTCATTACACCTTACCCGTCCATCTCCTCCCACTATTTCCTAAGAAGACCAGTGCTTTAGCCAAGGCAGGGCCTGCCTTATTAACAAAGGTATTCACCTTCGTTTCTATCCACAGTTGCCTCAGAGTAAGGCAATATGTCCAAGCTCAAGGTATCAATAGGGTTGAGTCTACTGAGGACTCTGTGAAAAGGCTATGTTCTAGGCTTGTTGCCTTGAATGTGGCGTCCTTACCACTGTATTTTGACACTGGCTTCTGTGTCTTCATGTTTCTGTGCTCACATTTCTCTTCTTGTAAGGAGACAGTCACTCTTGGTTGCAGACCACCCTAATGACCTCTTTTGATTTGATTATTTATGTAAAGACCCTATTTCCAAAATAAGGTTACATTCTAAAGTCCTAGGGGTAAGGACTTCCACATATCAACTTGGGAATGACATGATTAAATAAGTAACAACCCTCAATAAATGTATGCATATGAATCCTTTATTATTCCCCATATCACTAGGCATGACTATAATAAACAAATAGTCCATTAACTAAATTAAAGTCAAAAGTCAAACCCAGGTCAATTTGAGGCCAATGGGAAAAGTTTCCAATTGTTATGGGAACATCAGAGGTAGGCAAACTCTGAAGGTGTGAATTGGGGCAAATTAAAGAGCGTGAGTGCCTCTTGTTCTTGGGGAGATAGTGAATCAGATGAGTATGAAGAGGAAAGGTAAAAGAAAGGATGGAAGAAAGGAAAGAGGGAAGGAAGGAGGGAGAGAGTGAGGGGGAAAGGAAGGAAGGAAGGAAGGAAGGAAGGAAGGAAGGAAGGAAGGAAGGAAGGAAGGAAGGAAGGAAAAGAGAGAGAGAGAGAGAGAGAGAGAGAGAGAGAGA
>NC_034598.1:84389654-84392629 GCF_900095145.1 Mus pahari | reverse complement strand
AGAAAGAAAGAAAGAAAGAAAGAAAGAAAGAAAGAAAGAAAGAAAGAAAGAAAAGAAAGAGGAAGGAAGGAAGGAAGGAAGGAAGGAAGGAAGGAAGGAAGGAAAGAAGAAAACAGAAAGAAAACTGAAAGAAAGGACAGAAAGAAAGGAAGAAAGAAAGAAAGAAAGAAAGAAAGAAAGAAAGAAAGAAAGAAAGGAAGGAAGGAAGGAAGGAAGGAAGGAAGGAAGGAAGGAAAGGGAGGGAGACACTTGGTCCAGACTTAGGACTGCTTCTCACCATACACAGTGTTATAGAAATACAAGAGAATTTCACGTCAAGCTTGCCTTGGACTCTGCCGCCTTCTGAGTTGGATGATTCACTTTATGCCTGCTGGGGACAGTGCATCTAGCAGCAACTGTCCTCATGGAAGACAGGATTTGTCCTCCAGTAGCACTTGTTTCTAAGGTGTAATGAGTCACCAGTGGTTATACACTCTCATCCAGAACAATACCAAGTCGAGAGACAAAGTGACAATAACCCATAGATCACTGCCATCACCTCCCTGCCTTCTTCCTAGACTCTGTAAGCTGGCTGTGTCTGCCATATGCATGGGAAACTATAAAGTCACTTAAGACCATGTCATTTAAAAGAACACGGAGAAATAAGAGCCCCTGGGATGCTAGTGATGGATTATAGAGGTGTGTAAGGAGGAGAGAAAGTTAAATGAATGTTTGTGACAGGTTTCCAAACAAAAGTTCACTGGTTCCTGTCGCTTTGGTCCACAGAGTTAAGTTTCAGGTTGTTTTGCTCTCATCTGCCTTTTATTGAGCAAAGTTGATCAGGATGTCCACATAAAGACTTGTAAAGCATCTGTTTATTGGCCAATGTGTTTATAAGGTTGGCAAGAAAAAAAGGGGGGGCAGGTGTGTGCTTCTAGATATTTGAAGGTGATCTTGGAATTCAAGTCCTATATCAACTTTACTTGATAAAAGTCATATTCCACATCATATAAACCAGAAAAGCACAGACCCATAAAGAGGAAGCTGAACATCTGGGTTTCACCAGACCTGAATGATGATATAGTCTGTCTGATTATCCAGGAACAAAATTAATAAATATGTCCATGCTGGTAACAGCAGTTCCAGATATCCTTCATCCTCCAAAACGATAAAAGCAAGAGATGATGCTGAGCAATGCAACCACTGAAGAGCTGGATCAGTTTCAATGAAGATCTTGTGAGAAGAATAGGGTGACTGGTCTGTTAGAGTCAGAAAATGCAGTTCGATATCCCGGTCATTATGACATCATACTAAGTCATTATGACATAGCAGAAAGGATAAAGACATTAAATTTGCATTGTGCTTTATATATATTACCTAATCTGGGTGACAGAAGAAATAGGTTCTGCATTTAGTTGCACCAGAAATGGTTTGGAAATAAGTAAACCTTCCTCTCTACAATCTCTAAACAAGGTCAGATATAACCTATTTCTTTTCAAAATTCTCCTTCAGCCCCCTCCACCCTTGGGTCTGTGCTCTTACTATTTTTCCCCTTTATATAAAAGGTTCTCAGAAGAAAGGTCTGCACTCCCTGGCTTGCCTTTCAGTTCAGTAAGTCAGGCCTGATGACATCAGCCTCTGCCCTGATCCTGAAGTTATTTATAAACGATGACCAGCAGTGTATGGCTAACGGCTCAAATCCAATTTCAGCTTCCCAGTCCTTATTAACCTTATCTACCTTCGTCTGTGATTCTCTTGACCACTGTTTCTCCTGAGTGTACATCACCTGGGCATCTCCCATCCCAGTGCTGTACTTCTCGGTCTCCTTTGTAAGTCTCCCTATTCCTGCCTGTATCCATGATGCTCTCTTGTCATTCAATCAACATCAAGCTTTCTACCTTTCATAGAGTCTCATGGCTCCCCAAACTCAATGCCTAAACTGGGGATGATGACCTTTCCCATAAACTTTCTTTCATGGAAAGTAACGGAGTGGGCAAAATGTTGATGAGAAAGCAAGTCGTATGTAACTAGGAAGGGAACCGCTGGTGTTGGAAACACAGGAACCTGGGCATGAGCTCACTCCACAAAGCAGAAGCCGTGTTCATTGGATGGGACAATTAACAGACATCTAGTAAAGGAAGTGCTACAGACCAGATGGTGGACGTGCAGAAGTCAGCTGGCAGCAAAAATGGAATTCATACAACGGTTGGAAATGGGAGAGACTGGAGAAGTGTTTGGGATGAATGATGAAGGAGAATAAAGGAAGGTTATTGGAGAAGAAAGAAAGATTGATTGAAAGAATGGTGGTGGGAAGACTTGAGGTTCAGAGACAACTGGGAGGATTTGGTCAGGAGTAACTTCATCTCTTCTCCAACTGAAGGCAAGACATGGAGAATGGCCACTTGTTTGTATGGGAGCTGGGGAGAAGGTAGAACTGTGTTTCCGCTAATGCTTTCCATTTCTGGTGTGGTATACCAATACTAAGTGAGATTTGAGGATAGAGAAGTTATTTTAAAAGCTACCTCAGGACTGGAGATGTAGCATAGTTGGTATAATTCATGCCTGACCCAAAGACCTAGGTTCAGTTTCTAGCACTTCATAAAAGTAGCTACACATAATCCCAGCACTCAGGAGGTAGAGCAGGAAAATTGGTAGTTCAACGTCATCCTGCGATACATGAAGATCCTCCGAAGGATGGGAGAGCCTATCAGAAAATAGGAAAAAGAATTTGCCAAGAAAATAAGATAGCCAGGAGGTGGTGGCACACACCTTTAATCCCAGCAGAGAGGGGCAGAGGCAGGCAGATTTCTAAGTTCAAGACCAGCATGGTCTACATAAAGTGAGCTCCAGGAGAACCAGGGCTACACAGAGAAACCCTGTCTCAAAAAAAAAAAAAAAAAAAAGCTCTTTGTATATATTGGATATTAGTCCTCTATCAGAATTAGGATTGGTAAAAATCCTTTCCCAATCTGTTGGTGGCCTTTTTGTCTTGTTGA
>NC_034598.1:84384624-84388479 GCF_900095145.1 Mus pahari | reverse complement strand
GACTTTTATCATGAAGGGGTGTTGGATTTTTGTCAAATGCTTTCTCAGCATCTAACGAGATGATCATGTGGTTTTTGTCTTTGAGTTTGTTTATATAGTGGATTATCTGCATCTTTAATCCTTCAGGGTGTGTTGACAATCTGAAGTAAAAAAAAAAATAATAGAAATTTTTTATGTAATGTTCTTAGGAAAATCTTTTTGAATGGATCGTGGGAAGGTTTATCCACTCATTCATTGGGGAATGGGAAGGCTTATCTATTCATTCACAGGGGAATGAACTTGGTACATACTCTATTCATCTACGGGTGCTAATTGTGGAAGGGACTACAGAGAAGCATAATATAGTTTCTGCTTAAAGACCCTACAGTCCACTCAGGAAGCTAAGTGTAGCATACTTAACTGCTCAATAGCAATACACACTTAAGTAGTAATGAAAGTCAACAGTTTTTATGGCATACAGTGTAACTATGGGAAGAATGAATGTTGTAAATCCATGACTGCCTATGTCTGGGAAGGAAGAGATGTCTGACATCTGGAGCATTCAGGGAAGGGTCTCTGATGGAGATGGGTGTGAGTAGTGTTTGTGTAAACACAGAGGAATGGGATGAACACATGGAATCTTGAACACATGAGGTTAAGATGTCCGGCAGCCTGTTGGATTTGAAAACCAAAGTGGATCCTAGTCAGGCAATGATTCCAGGGTCGTCCAATGCTTCTTTGCATGAAAATGTTCCCTGCCTTGCAAAATCATGGTTCAAGCGCTCTACATTCGCCATGTGGAGAGACAGCTTGCTGACCCATCACTGTCCCTAGATAAGCTTACCTGGATGACAGCACACACACGCACTCCACATACTAAGGTAGCGAGAATGATGTGCAAGGCATCATCTGTCTGAGGCTGATTAGCTGGCTATTTCTAGCTAGTGCTGATTAAAAAAATGAAGTTACCAGTTATATTAGGTGCCTTTCCCCTACAGAAGGTGTCAGGAAATGTTCTCGTTACTGTGGCACAATGCCTGAGGAGAACAGCTTGAGGAAGGAAGCATTTATTTTGGCTTATAGTTTTAGGGTCCAGTCCATCATATAAGGCGGGGTTATGGCAATGGCCAGCACAAGGTAATGACTTACTTTGCATCCGCATCTTGGAAGAAGAGAAAAGAGAATGTTCACATTCAGTTTGCTTTCTTCCTTTTGTTAAGTCCAGCGTTCAAGTCCAAGGGATTGTGTCAATCACAGAGCAGGTCTTTCTTCTTCAATTAACCCAGTCTACAAATGCTGTCATATACATGTCTCAAGTTCACAGTATCAACCAGAACACCCACCATCCTACGGAATGAGGTTCTGTCTCAAAGCCAGCAAAAACCTGTTTTCAATAGCTCGTGCCTTTAGAATATCCTGTGGTCCCCCTATACTGTTCTTCCTGTCCACCAGACCATGTGTTGTTGGGTTTTTTGTTTTGTTTTGCTTTGTTTTGTTTTTTCAGATACTCACTGAGCCATACTAATACTAATACTAATACTAATACTAATACTAATACTAATACTAATACTAATACTAATACTAATACTAAAGCAAATACCTGCACTGTCTCCCTGCACCCAGGACCAATGCTTGGTGGGGGCTCAGACTAAGTTCCACAGCAGAAGTTAGGTGCACATGAAGTCTTTAAATAAATAAATAAATAAATAAATAAATAAATAAATAAATAAACTAGGCATATAAAACAGTGGCTTCTCAATATGGCATTTTCATGCAGCTATACCACTTTGCCCTTGACAGATTGGAAAGAGGCTCAGGCTGACAAGCTAAGCCACAGGGCGGCTTTTCTAGCAAGCAGAAATACCTGCAATTAGCATGGAGGGGCAAAACGAAGGTGGGGTTGGTGACACATAGAGGAGAGCCAGGAGATAGAACAAAAGTGAAAGGAAGCCATGGTGAGTTAGACTCTGCCCGTGTCACCCCACGCCTGTGTAACAGAGCATGGACATTGCCTCCCGCATACCACCCTGAACATGCCTGATCTTGAAAGCCAACCAGGGTTTCCTAGGCCAGCTTGGTTAGTCCTTAGATGGAGACCAGCAGTGTTTGCCCCCCGTCCCTCTGTGCCTCTACTTCCTTCTCCTGTATCCTCTCAGTTCCCATTAGTTTTCAGGGTTTGGAGAGAGGATGCCGCAGGGGCTTCTCCTCTTTTGTCACCTCTGCAGAACCTCCCAAGAGTGCTGGGTGTCAGCTGACTGACGGGCTAATCATCTGCTGCAGTTTTAAGTGATTGTCTGTGTGGCCTGACAAGGCCTAGAGTCCAGAGATGATAATTACACTGGTGTCAGTGGGGACTTTTGGTGTCAGGGATCCTGTTAGGAAAGCATTATATTGATACTAGTTCAGAAGACGGCACTATAGTGCAGAGAAAACAGTTGCCACTAAAAGCTGTAATCAGCACTTCAGTCTTTCAACAACAGTCTGGAGTTGAAGCCTAGATGGTAAAAATCAAGGCTCCTGTGCTTCCTATCACCCCACAACCAAGACAATGGCAGCCCTAAGTAAGGTCTTTCTTGTGTCCATGTTCCCAGAAGACTCTTGGAAAAAAAGAAGGCCGAGAGGAGTTGGCAAGAGGTGAATGAATGCCCATGGCTGGCTAATTATCTGATTTAGAACCTCAGCCTCTTCCAGAGTTGATGCACAGATGCAAGAACAACAGAGGCAAGGACTTTCAGATACAGAGCACATTAAAAAAAAAAAAAAAAAAAGGCGGGGGTGGGAGCTGGAGAGATGGTTCAGTGGTTAAAAGCACTGGTTGCTCTTCAAGAGGTCCCGAGTTCTATTCCCAGCAACCACATGGTAGCATCCCAGTGATCTGGATTGAGATCTGATGCCCTCTTCTGATGTGTCTGAAGACAGCTACAGTGTACTCATATACATAAAATACATAAATCCTTAAAAAAAATAATTCAGATCACATAATTCAGCCTATATAAATTTTAAACAGCAAAACCAATGTACAGATAAAACATAAATATAGTTTGGGGCATCTTCTCCTTATTCCCCAGCTTCACCCTTCAGAAGCAATACCTCAAAAATGTCTACACCTTGTTCTTCTGCCAGCTTCTCCATGTGGCATGTGTCCCCCGAGCTCTTGGCTTACCAACTTCCGGTGGTATTGACTCACTTCCTGGTATGAGAGATGAGGGCTTCCATCATCTCTTTCCTTGCAGATGCCTCCATCCACGGTATAGTTGCGAGATGAACCTCAGGGCACAAATGCAGAGGCTTCCAGTAGAGAGCCTACTGTGAAATTCTCCTGCCTTCAAGGTCTGCTTCCCCTGTCTTCACAGCATAACAGTCAAGACCCAAGCAACGCCTATCCTCCGTGATGGCTAAATCCTCATTGTCTAGAGTTTCCCTGCCTCTGTGCCACTCATGAAGTGGGGGAACCCTCATCCAGAAGAAACGTTCTCTGCTTGCCCCTGCTGAAACCAGGCATTGGCAAAGATGGCAATCTGTCACCGACTTTCAGTTGTCTGATCTAGGAACATGGAAAGCACCTTAAACTTGCCTTTTACTTATTTTAATAACTTCATTGTTTGACTTTCTAGTTTGTTTTCCTTCTCTTTCGCTTTTCACCATTATCTTATCCATAAGGTTCCTACAGGCTCCACCATACTATTTTTCTGGTGAAGCTTTTGTATAGAGAGAGACCCTTATCAGAGACCGGATTTCTCTGAGCCTGCCAATGAGTGCGATTCTGAAGCTCTTCCTGGCACTCCCTTCTTCACTTGACTTCATTGTTCTTCCATGTTTTTCTTTATTCGTGTGTGTGTGTGTGTGTGTGTGTGTGTGTGTGTGTGTGTGTGTGTG
>NC_034598.1:84374436-84383884 GCF_900095145.1 Mus pahari | reverse complement strand
AGAAGAAGAAGAAGAAGAAGAAGAAGAAGAAGAAGAAGAAGAAGAAGAAGAAGAAGAAGAAGAAGAAGAAGAAGAAGAAGAAGAAGAAGAGAACAGAGGGGAGGGAATGGAGGAGGGAGGAAAAGAAGGAGGAAAGAGAGGAAGGGAAGGAAGGATAGGAAAGAAGGAAGGGAAAGGGGGAATAAAAGAAGGAAGGGAAGGAGGGAGGGGGAAAGAAGGAAGGAAGGGAAGGAGGGAGGGAGGAAGGAAAGAAGGGAGGGAGGGAGAGAGGAAGGAATATCATAACCTTCAATTTCACAAAGCTCTCTACTTCCTGTTTCTTTCTCTGGACACACTTTTCATTTTCCTGTTGTGAGCCATGAAGCCCTGTAGGCTCTGTGCTTATTGTGAAATTCTTGACTAATTTCTAAAGTTAGTTGTTTCTGTTAGGTTTTGCTTCTAACTTTGTTTTGGTCAGTCACGCTCCGTTCTCTGGCAATGAGGGGTTCTCTGTCCATATTTTAGAGTCATTGGAAAAGCAATCTGGAATCTCTATTCATAAGCACGGTTTTGACTTCCAGGTTCCACGTTGCAGAACGCTACATGTCCACATAATAACCAGGGCGCCTCAGATCCCACTGCTCTAGAGTGGCCTGCCCAGGAGGACCTTATAAAGTGTTTGAAAAAATAGCTTCTTTTTCATTTTAACAAGAATAGTTAGTTGTCTAGCCTCTGTGTGTGTGTGTGTGTGTGTGTGTGTGTGTGTGTGTGTGTGTGTGTGTGTATTTAGAGGGAGATTAGAAGTTAGAGACAGGTAGAAAAGCAAGAACTAAAATCACAGACTTCAAAATTTATTTCCGTCTTAGCCCCACTTTCCAACTTCTTCCCCCAGCCTGTCTTCATCTTCTCAGACTGAAACCCCAGATGCTCCAGTGGGCAAACCCAGATGCTTGCAAACACATCAGTTCTGGGTTGCGTCTATCCTGCTGCTTGGGCCAGCATTTCCTCTTTCTTCCTGACTGGTAATGCAGTCAGATCTCTCCTACCCATAATGTCTTTCTACAGCTACCTTCGCTACTGGAAGATCATGACCTCCTTTTTCCACCTTTTTCCAAATCTACAGAAGAAAACAAGTAAATGAGCCATTGAGTTCAGTACCCACCTTGAAATAGAGGCTGAGGTTTCTTGTTTCTTTAAATTATACTCTGAAAGGGAAAAAAAACTGCTATTCATGGGAAGCAATACTAATGTGTTCAAGCCTGGGTTCCTCAAGGGCCCAGATATTATTTTTCTCAAACAGATGTGGCACAGTGTGATGGCTAAGACATAGATTCCACCAGGATTCAAATCCCAGCCCAGCCTTGACAAGCTTGTTGCCGTGATTCAGGTATTCTGTATCTCCATGCCTCAGCTTGCACGTATAAAAAACAGATAGGATACAAACCATCCACTGTTCCCTCTCTCGCTGGGCTGAAGTGGGATTTATATGAATCCATCCCCACAAAGCCTAGGGATGTCACTTAAGCAGTGCTCAAGCATTGCTTGCTGACCACCACTGCTGCAGGATGCACAAGGGAGGCAGGGGTTCGGTCGAGAGGTCCTTAGGCATCTTCTTAGATAGGTTTCTATCATTTCTTGATCTGCAGTCCTAAAGGAAGAAGTGGCATAGGTTCATTCAGAACAAGACCAGAGAACCACTGTAATCATGGTTGTAGACAGCAAGCAACACAATTTCTGTAGCAACCCCCTCCATCACTGGAAAGTTACAAGACCAGCACTGCTGCGGCCTGAGCAAATACAAGAGGTCTCTGTGAAAGCATGGTGGGACATTTGCTTGAGGCCCAGGGTGGTTCTGTGGGGTGACAGGGCAAGCGCAGAGTACTGCGGTGAGACCACGGGCTTAGGCATGCGGTAGCAGGCCATCACATATGAACCACGGGCTCAGGAACAGGGTAGCAGGACAGCCTGTATGAATCATGGCCTTAGGCATGTGGCAGCAGGGCATCATGTATGAACCATGGGCTTAAGCAGGACATCACATACTTAGAGCTACACAAAACTGAAAAAGATGAAAAAGAAAAACGTGTAACAATTTGTGATTCTGGGTAAATTTTGAGTGGTAATTTTAGCTCTGAAGCCCATTTGAAATGCCATTCCTCAACTAAAATGTTTTTATAAGCATTGTAATCTACCTTACATTTTCTGAGTGTCTGTCCCATTGTATTTTCCTTGACCCTCATTCATAGCTTTTTGAAGTAGATATTCATAACTCTGTGAGCTCAAAGAAGACATGCCCATCACAAACCAAAGCCTTTTTGTTTCCCATGTAGATTACTATTATTATTATTATTATTATTATTATTATTATTATTATTATACTCTAAGCACCCCGACTACTTTTTACCCCTACACTCCTTGCCTTCCACCACTCACCCTTCAAAATGACATCATCTGTTCTCAGTGTTCTGCTTAGCTTAACCTCTCAGTCAACTACTGTATATATAGAATTCTCCATTACTTTTTATAAGTCTTCCTCTTCTGCCCATTTCCGTTTTCTAACCAAAGCAATCTCCACTTGCCAAGGTACCTTCCCCAGAACCCCCTCCTACCGCGAGGGCTTCTCACCTGGCATAATCCCCACCCCTTCACCCCACTTCCTCAAGGTGCTTCCCCTCCCCCTCCCTCTGAAGCCTCCAGAGGCCCACATTTCACCTCCTCCTCCTCCCAGCCCCTACAGGAGTTGCAGTTCAGCATCTTTGCTTCCCACCAACATTTTCTGTTGCTATGGAAACTGAGCGGCAGTGTTCGAAGGAGGGGGAGTCTTGGAGTGCAGTCACTGCTGGTCTGGGTGTAGGAGGGAATGGTAGGCAGCTGGGGTAGGGGGAGAAGAAGGAGAGAAGAACCTAGAAAACTCAAGAACAGACACCAACAGATAATGCTCGGGGAAAGGGCTTTCTCTCTCTCTCTCTCTCTCTCTCTCTCTCTCTCTCTCTCTCTCTCTCTCCTCCCTCCCCTATGTCTCAGTGTGTGTGTGTGTGTGTGGTGAGTGCATGCACCTCTTTCCCTCTGTCTCTCTGCCTCTCAACAGAGATGGGGAGAGAGAGCATCCCAGAGCAGCTGCAACTCTCAGGTGGCTGAACAGAAGGAGGCTGAGTAGGCGGCCCCTGTGGTGATGGAGCCTGGTTCCCAGGCTGCTCATAATCTGTCCTTAATTCGCCACTGAGGAAGTTAACTTTATGTAGCTAAGAAAAAGGAAGGACTCAGGGGAGCCATCATCACAGAAAATAAATATGTTCCCATTACAAATGAAGTAACAGGATAATTTACAGTCTCCGAAGATGAGGAGACAGTGAGACATGGCCTGTTTCTAATAAAGAAAAAAAAAAAAAGTTTAAGCTAAAGACTATGGTTAAAAAAGCTTTCCAGCAATGGCGGCCTTGTGGGAAACAAAAAGGTACTAGAGAGGGCAGAGGAGATTGTTTAGCTGAACAGACTAGGAGCTGCAGAGTGTCACATAGTAGCAAAGGAAAGACCTGCGTGTCTGCTATTGCAGGCCTTGTGGAGCCAGAGGGAGGACAGGGCTGAAAACTAGTACCAAATTGTTACATTGTTACCAGTTGTGACTATTAACAACCGGTAATAGTCACAACTGGTAGAAAATAAAATTACCTCAGCAAGGAGTCAAAAAGCTCAACCTCAGGGACCGTGAAGTCCCACACTTTATAACCAGTCGTTCCAAACAGGAGTTTGTTGGCCATTTATTGTGCATTAGAGATGGCCGCTACCCCAGATGGTTGAAAGCACACTATGAAAGCAAGGATGATGAGTGGTGAACGGTCATTGCTATTGGGTAAGTCCTAGGTAGACGGAAGAGACAAGCCATCACTAACGACAGAATTAAGCATTATCAGCACAGGTGTCCTTCAAATGCAGGAAGTGGTTATTCCGAAGGTCTGGCTTTACAAACTGCAGGAATAAAGTCTCTAACCAGTCATTTAAGTGTGTGTTGAAAGTGTTCCAACAGACATGAAGACCATGGTAGAACATTCCTGAAGACAGACCTAGTACCGAAGGCTCTCTGTGTGACGGGAATGGGAGGGGCTCGGGAAGTAAAGTTAGAAAGATAATTTTGGACTAGCACCTCAAGTGCTCTCTTAGAAGGTTTGGCTACTTCTATATAAAACACTGGGAGTAGCAGAACAGCAGGAGAAGATCTTTCACACTAATATTCTGGCATTGGGGGATGGGTGGGAGTGGAGGACCCTGAGCAAGAGGTGCCTTTAGTAATGGAGAGCCTTGCCAGCTGTGGGGACAGACAAGAGGAGGAAATTGAGATGGATCGTGGCTCAGAGATGGATAAAACATGGTGATATTTGTCTGTGAGAGTAAGACAAAGGGAAGTATCAAGGATGGATAAGACTTAACAGACAAAGCAAGGAAAATTTCCTTCTTACAGAAATATGCACGATGCCGACTAATCTGGATTCACATGCTACTTCTTCAGAGCTACAGGGAGGGAAGAAATCAATTAAATTTTACTCTACCAGCCTCCCTAGCAAATGGTTCCTAAATATAAAATGTATCGTCTTCCATGTTCCATAAAGCGAAATCATATGTCAAGATAAAAGTGCAGCAAGTCACTAAATATTATTTTTAAGGTTACCAAGTTCATGACAAGCATCAGTGTGCCTTGGTGTTCCCTTAAAGCCATCGTACTGTAGCAAGTGGCAGAGACATAGAAGGGGACATTGGAATCCCAAAATCAAGGACACAGGATGACCGTGTCCCTCTCAAATAGAATTTCAGAGTCAATAAGGAATCTGCCAGTTACTTGTGGCTTATTCATAAAATAGATGTGGGAATAAAGGCTAGAAGAGATGTCATCCTGTTATTCTTCAACACTGGTGATTTTAACAGTTTCACATCTTTTTTTATTTTTGATGTACTTATCCTTTTAAAAATCTCGGTGTAATGCAGGAGAGCTTTTCTTTGCTGGGAGATAAACAGCCAGGGCAGCAGTATATAGGAAAGTCTTCCCTAAGTAACCAGGTGTCCCCATCTCCCTATCCCAGAGTCATTTACATATTTACATTTACATCCCATATGCAGAGTCATTTACAAGTCTTACTCTGCTTTGTCAGTCCTGAGAAAGAATGACAGCAAGAATAGGCACAGGAGAAGCATCTTCCAGGCTTCTCCACCCCTGTCTAGGTTCTGAACTTAAGCATAATTTATCAACAGTCCACAGCTGGCTCACTGGCTCTGAACCTCAGGCCTGAGCCTTGGCCTACTCTTAAGATCAAGTCAAACCTGATAAGGTGTGTGTCTGTGGCCGCTCATCAAATAATTCCTGCAACTCACCCGTTCTGAGGTCCGGTTCTGCTGTGCTACCCCAGTTCTGTTTAATCAGCAGGTCCTGAATCCTGTCCCAACCTAGGTCTCTCCCTACCCTCCACAATGCATCACACACAACCTATTACTTTTTAAAGCTTTTTTTTTTTTTTTCTGAAAACTTCTTTTTCAAACAATGGATTTTGATCACATTTCCCCCCTAATTTCTCCTAGATCCTTCCTTTCTACCCACCCAACTTTATAGTCAAAAAAAAAAAAAAAAAGACAAAAACAAACATAACCAAATAAAAACTAAAATAAACAAGACCAGGTTGTTTTGTTTTGTTTTGTTTTTAATGCCCAAGCAAAGCAAAATAAGAAGTTTTCAAAAATACCATTGAGTTGGTTTTGTGTTGACCAACTACTTCTTGGGCATTGGGCCAACCTCAAGGTGTGGTTGCTATATAACCAGGGAGACTCCATTGGAGAAAACTGATTTTTTTTTTTTGTCTCCTTTGCCAGTGGCTATCAATTGCAGATAGCTTCTTGGTTAGGGGTAGGAGCCTTCTCTCTGTCCTAGGACCCCCTTGTGGTTTTAACCTGTGTGTGTGTATGCTGCTGTAGTCTCTGAGTTCATAGAACACCTTACCTTTTAACCAGAGATTTAACCAATGGTTCACTTTGGGCTAAATGACTGTCTCCTGATACCTCTTGTCAGACTTAGGACCTTCTGACTGCAGGATTGAGGACAGCCTGGCCCAGAACACCTAGGCTGTGTGGGAGGGAACGTGAATCTCATGCACTCTTGAGTACTTCTTTATCTTGGAGGGATGCTTCCTGCTGCAGTAGCTGCTTCAACTGTGCCCTGCTTTTTTGCTCTGTGCCTCTTGAGCGCCGATTTACCTCAAAGCATAGAGCCTTCCATCACTATCTCGTTTCTGTCTGTTCCTTCATACTTGTTTCACCCCCCGGAGGAGGGAGGCCCACTTTCCTGGCCCTAAAATGGTCCCATCTGTCTCCTCCTGCTGCAGCAGCTGATCGTGCCCAGAAGAATTGGACATGGAGTGTTCTGCTCTTCAGCTCTCTCCATGCTCCAAGTCAGAGTGGCCCCGTTCCCTGGGATGGTCTATTTTTGATGTTTCAGTCACCTTTCCTTGAACCTATGGAGACTTGCTACTACCAAATTCTGCTTCTCTGAGGTCTCAGAACCTTTCTAGTCTCCTTGGATTCTGTCTCTATACTCTGCCTCCACGGTGGCAGGATAGGATTACTTCCACCCAACAGACTGGAAAATTTCTCATAATGCCAGACCATGGTCTGGTGTTGAATAGCTGGGAACCGGGTCAGAAAATCAAGTGCTGGGGATTTATTTCAACTGACTTGAGAGGAATGTACAGATGAGCAAGCCAGTTCCTGTTTATTGACTGGAATTCCTGGAGCCATTCAAACAGGTTCAGATTAGCTGTCAGTGTGACTAAGGTCTCCACCTCAATTCTACATGGGCATAACTGCACATCCCAACAGGAAGTGATGAGAACTCAGATGAACGCTTCCTTCTGTATTGCCTGCAAGTCCGACTCAGAGTCTTGGGCAACACCTTCGTGATCCTGTGTCCTAATTTCACCAACCATGAAGCCCAAACAGACGCTAATGATATTGTGTCTTTCTATGGCCAGACACATGCTATTTATAGAATATTAGACTTTGAAGTAGGCATTTCTGCAATCACTGCAGTATGTAGATTGTAATTAGTCTCAAGAGACAGTGAAGAATTATGCACATTTGATTGATGACAAAACTGATACAGAGAAGTTGGGTGACTAGGCCGAGGCCATTCAGTCAGCCCATTGAAGGACTGAGAATTTCTATACAAATGCTGCTCAGTTTCAGTTTTCAACAGATGGTTCACTCATAGAATCTTTTATGGTACATTTTACAGTGTCTTTCTCAAATAAGGTGTGTTCATCCCTATCTCAGCAAAAGATGATTCTGTTTTAGGAAAGGAAATATGATCTGTGGAGGGAAATAGAAGATTTGGTAAGAAGGTAAAGTCCCTTCAGTCCCCCCCCCCACCCCCGTGAGAGAAGCTCAGAGTAGACTAGGAGACCCGCAAGGCACTCATCACCCCTGCAAGGCACCCAGCACCCCTGCAAGGCACCCAGCACCCCTTCAAGGCACCCATCATCACCCCTGCAAGGCACCCACTGCCATGCCCACAAAGTTTCTAGAGGCAAAGAAAGCAGGTCAACCATTTCCAAGATTCCGTGGCTCTTCGTACAGCCAGCTTTCTAGGATATGTATTGATTCTGTGTTACCTATGTCACAGAGGGAAAAGATTTCATACTGGAAGCAGCCCTTTCCAAGTGATGTCTTAGTACTGAAAGGAAACACTGTGGTTTTATAAGTCTCCGCTGGACCAAGCATCACACACTCCTGATTCAAAGGTTTTCCTCCCTGGAAACAGAGAGCTACTTGACTTCTCCTTTCTTAAAAACTGAGAAATGATGACAGTCTGTCTGGACCATTGTAACCATCTCAGGATGTGGAAATCCCGGGATCACCGGTGACAGCTGTTATAAAAGAATTTGGCAAGGGAGAAAAGTCGCTGACAATGGGATGGTGTGAGATTTCCCCGGAGAGTCTAGTTGCCTTTACATCTCACTGAGCATCTCCTACAAGCATCCCCTCCTTTCCAAGTCCACTGCATCCAGCACCCCAATCTCAATGTGCTATTTCCCGGGCAAATTATTCAGCCTATTGAGGTGGGAGTTTGCCTGTGGGCTTGCTGAGGGTGCTTAGAGAAAGATATATCCTTCAACCAAGAGCTGAAAATTCTACCTCAAGAAGTAACTTATTATAGCCAATGCCAAATATATGGGTTCTATGCTCTAATCAACCCCAAAGGTTAGGGGGTTTGTTTGTTTGTTTGTTTTTTAATCATATAACTCCTGAGTTTCTACCATGACTCAAATATTTCTGTTTTGTTTTGTTTTGTTTTTTCTCAAAAATTCCAGTTGGAAATACAAATATGCAGTCAGCTACCATCCCCTATTGTCTGTTAACATCACAGGCAGACTGTTAGTCTATGAGAAGAGAATTGGAAGAATTGGAGCAGTGTATAAAATAATCCCCTTGTTTTTATAGATAAAGCAATGAAGAGAAGAGCATTTAAGACTTTCCAGAATATCCACAGCTACCCCAGGCTCCTCTTGGAAATAAGTGGGGTGCAATAAATTCTAAAAGCTACAGAGAACTGGACTAGGGGATCCCAGGCCCCCTGAAACTTTATTTCATGTTCTTTCTGCTCTGTCTGGTCTCCTCAGTGGCCAAGGGTATGTTAGAAGGATGCCGTCCACCTCTTGAGATCAGCAGCACTGAGCAGTCCCGTTCACCCATACTTGAAAGGTTCTTCATGTTAGCAGCTTGAGTGTTCATGTCACAAACACTTAGACACAACTACGCCTCAGCTGCCACCTAGGCACGTATGTTCTCCTCCCTCTGGGGCTGGGAGCTCCACACTGGGAAAACTTGAAACATGCTGCATGACATTGTGTGGCTTCTTTCTTGGAAGAGATGACTCAAGAGGAGATGCCTGGACCACCTGTGCTATCTTTTCCTGAACTGGCCCTTAGGTCGGACTCAGGAAGTCGGGGGCCACTGTGCACTGCATGTGTCTGTTCAGATTGGTTTTCATTGAGTTGCTCCACCTACTTTATGGGAAAATAAGGAAATTAATACCAAGAACTCTATACCTCCTTCTTCACTTCTTCCTCTTCTTCCTCCACTTTATCTCCATCCTCTTCCTCCTCCTTCTTTGCAAATTTCTTATGTGGTGTCAAAAGGTAGTTCTTGTGTTGGTAACATCATACATAAGGTGTGCCTAGTATTTTATCTTCACTAGCAGAAATATATGACACTTTTTTAATTTTCAGATAACATTAGGTATTTGCAATACTTTCCTTTGAAAAAGGAAAGGAAAGGCCTTAGGGCTGTGTGTGTAGATCAGTGGCAACATTCTTCTTAACCTCAAAGGGTCCTAAAGTCCCAGAAACACACAGAAGGAAGAAAGGAAGGAAGGAAGGAAGGAAGGAAGGAAGGAAGGAAGGAAGGAAGGAAGGAAGGAGAGAGAGAGAGAGAG
>NC_034598.1:84369032-84374370 GCF_900095145.1 Mus pahari | reverse complement strand
AGAGAGAGAGAGAGAGAGAGAAGAAAGAAAGAAAGAAAGAAAGAAAGAAAGAAAGAAAGAAAGAAAGAAAGAAAGAAAGAAAGAAAGAAAGAAAGAGGGATAAAGAGAAAAAGAAGTAGGTTGGAGATGAGGGGAGTGGATGGATTTTTAAAATGAGGAAGAAGGAGGAGAGGGAAAGAAAAAGAGAAGGAGGAGGGGTGGGAAGCCTTAAGAATCAGGGTGTCCTAATAAAACGAGCCCTGGGTGTATTCCTCTGCCATGATCATAATTACACACACTGAATATAAATTATTTAAGAAAGTAAACTCTTGTTAATAGAAACGTGTTGTATTCATTTTCTGTACCTGGTACTTAGTTATACACATTATAGGTACTCATTTAACCTTGTTGAATGGATGAATGTAATCTTGTACAAGCCATGTAATCCCATTGCATAGAATAATCTCAATCTCCCTCTCCCTCTCCCCTTCCTTCTCCCTCTCCCCCTTCCTCTCTCCCTATACCATCCATTTTCCTTCTCCATTGATTATCCCCATCAATTACGCTGATCACAATAACTTCTAACTTGAATTTTCAAACTTTATTTACCCTATATTGCCTCCAAGTTAGTACCCTGTCCTCAACTCCTCATTATAACAAAACCTCTGCACAGCTCTCGAAGGAATCCTCTTTGCTTCCTTTAAGACATTTTCTCCCTATCTCTCTGCCAAGAAGGGCCTAAACAGTCAACGTGACATCCTCGTGGACAAATCTGATTGTCAGCCCTTGGCCCTCATTTTATTTGACCTGAATGATGGGTGCCTTCCTGTTGAATCTGTTCTCTTCCAGCTTCTCTTGTTTGTCTACACTTCTGGTTATCCCATGGTCTCCCTTATTAGGGGTTCCTCCTTCAAGACCATTGAATATTCCTCATCATTTGGTTGCACTAACTAAGGTTTATTGTGGTGGTTTGAATAAGAATGACCTGCATAGACTCATGTGCTTGAATGCTTAGCTCATAGGGAGTGGCTCTATTAGGAGATGTGGCCTTGTTAGAGTAGGTGTGGCCTCAGAAGTGTGTCACTATTTGGGTGGACTTTTAGATCTCATTTATGCTTAAGCTATACCCAGTGTGGTATGCAGTCTCCTTTTGCTACCTGTGGATCAAGATGTAAAACTCTCAGCTCCAGTGCCGTGTCTGTGTGCATGCTGTCGTGCTTCTCACCATGACGATAATGGACTGAACCTCTGAAACTGTAAGCCAGCCCCAATGAAATATTTTCCTTTATAAGAGTTGCCTTGGCAACTGTCCTTTTTGATTGCTGAGCACCACAGTATGTTTATACACTCACTTACTGAAGGACTTTTGTGTTGTTTCTTCTTTTTTTTCCTGGCTACAAATTATGGTGCTAATAAATGCTTATGTACATGTAAAAAAAAAAAAAAAAAAGAGTTGCCTTGGCCATGGAGTCACTTCACAGCAATGGAAACCCCAACTAAAACACTTCTTGGTCTTCTTTTATATTCTCATTCCTAGGTGATCTCATTCAGTCACATGTCCCTATATTCCATATATACCCTAATGACCTCCACCATTGTATCCTTAGTTTAGAATACCCCCCACCCCCGCCAAGCTCTGGTGTTTGTAAAAGTATTTTATTATCTCATCCAATTGCCTTCTGGATATGCCCAGTTTAGATGTGTCACAGAAATGTCAACATTAACAT
This sequence comes from Mus pahari, assembly GCF_900095145.1. Taxonomy (NCBI): domain Eukaryota; kingdom Metazoa; phylum Chordata; class Mammalia; order Rodentia; family Muridae; genus Mus; species Mus pahari. The sequence continues at coordinate 84,372,664 of NC_034598.1, read as the reverse complement.
ATCTAGAACTTCACCCTAAGTTCTCCATTATACACACATACACAGACATACATACATACATACACACACACACACACACACACCACAATTATATATGCTTTTATTTCTCAGTCTGGTATGGTGCTCTCTTCATTTCTCCATTCCTCAAAAGAAAATACTCAATCATCTTTGGACTCCCTCTTTAATAGTCCACATGCATTCCTTCAGCAGACTTCTACCGACTCTCTCTAAAAATATCCAGACATGGGTGACTTCTCCATACTTGCCACCTGTACTGAGTGATTATCCAGGAATTACTAAAACGGCCTCCTGACTGATTCCTCCTCCTCCTGGACCCTAAAGGTTCCTAAAGGCAAAGTGAGTTTTCCGAGTTATAGGAGGGCTCATCTAACTCCTCTCCTCAGAATCCCGCGTTTACCTTCCCAGCCCACGGAGGATAAAATCTAAAATCTTTTCAAGGGCACCGGAGATCCTGCACAAACAGGCTCTGTCTTCCTCTCTGATTTCATTGCATAGCAGTCTTGCCTTGAGCATACCGCTCCAGTCAGTCATTGCGTCCTTTGTGTCTAGACCCAGTGGAAACCCTCCCTGCCGGCATACCTACAGCACCCATTGAAATACTGTTTCACAGAATGAAGCTTTGTTCAAATGTCTCCACATCAAGAAAGTTCTCACATCTTAACACCGTGCCTACCACATTCCTATACACCTGCCTGTGAGTTTGTTTGTTGCTTATTTAGTGGCTAACACCCCCGCCCCCCACTACCTCTCACACCAAGTTGGACGCATTTTTTTTTTTATTTTAGTGTTATTTTCGGTTCAGTTGGTATCTTAGGTTTTGGAGGCTCAGTGTTTTATTTTGTCTAGATTCAACTTAAGTTTGGGGTTTGGGGGTTTTAAAACTTTATCCCTCACAGATAGGACAATACCTGGACAGCTGTTAGTGTGTAGTGATTATTTTTGAATGAATGAGCAAGCCGTCTTGGAAGAGGGTCCATGGAGAGAATTTTGTTGCTAATATGTGCTTTTGAATCTTCTACCATGGCCCTCTTAGTACCATGCTTTAAACAATTGAGCTAGAAGGCTCAGACAAGATAATAATAATTCTCAGTGAAGGATCTGAGACTAGAGAGTGCCAGGGCTGCTGAGGGGGCTGCTGGTTGTCATGGTAACTCTTCAAGTCAGGCAAGTTGGCAGGCAGCATGCACTTATGAAAACATGTTTATGGAGCCTCCTAAACATTCTTCTAAATGGATTAGGCATACATTTTGCTTGTTGCTTTCTGTTAGGGGTTATCAACCATGCATGCATAGAAAGCTGAGGTGCTGCACACCATTCCCTAGAAAAGGATTGTGCTAGTTCTTCTAAATACACACATACATACCTGCATTCGCCAACTGAAAGGGGAACAGGAGTTAGGGCATACCTTGCTCATTAAAAATTCCAGATTTCATATAAAAACATGAAAACCGTTCCAGATAGAGTTGCTGCAAACTAAGCAAGCTGAGTAACTTTAAGGAAACCATATGCATGCTTCTTAGGGGGTGTTCGCCCATCACCCCTGGGTTAGTTCCTTCTCTGCAGTCTTCTCTTACAACATACTATCAATAAATACTTGGTGGAGACCTCACATATGAAATGGGCCTACATGTATTACGTTCCTGTTCATCTACAGCTCAGAGTTGCCAAATATTATTTTACTTGCTAGTCACAAATCCCCCCCATGTTTGTCTCAGGTTTAAAAAGACTAAAATACTTTTCCTCTCTGTCACAGAGCAGTAGAAAGGATACCCTACCCTTATCCACCTGACTCTAAAGAATGTAGTTTCACTTTTTTCACTTAATTTTTTAAAATACTATTTGAGAAATCACCCTGGTTACCTATGGAACTTGAAGAGCCTTGGCTCCATGATTGCTGAAATTTTGCTGTTCAGTGTCACGAAGACCAAGGTTAAAGTCGTCATCCCTGCCGTGTCGGCTCAGCGGTGACTTTCAAGAAGCAAACTATACTGTAAAAATGTCACCCCTGGGCTTTGTTGCTCATTGTTTGAGCTCACCTCATTTTTCAGTTTCTCCATCGAGGGAACACCAGGACAACTCTCCTCATTCACTCCCATGACCCCTAGCAACCCACCCAGTGAGTGGTCACCATCCATCCCTCCCGTAGGATGGTTATTCTTAACCCGCAACTGCCAGAATCAGTGGCATCACGTGGTCCTGAACCTACTTCCACCAGGTTCTCAGGAGATAAACTGGGTCATGCCATACACCAGTGTTTTTCTCACAACACAACATTTTCCTCTTTTACCACCATACAAACATAAATATCTTTATAGATACAAACTCTCCGTGGGAGGACCTTGACACATAATGTTGAAACACTCCAGGTCCCTCATGCCCCTTATTCTGGATCATCACGTAAATGTGCCAACTAGACTCTCTCAACACAGTCCCTCAGTTCTTATATCCATCTGCTACAGATCCCTGGAAACATCTTACTAGGCAGAAATATAATCCCACCAGTTCCCTAACTCAAACCTCTAACTATTCTTCAGTATGTACTATTTTTATTTTTAAAGTCTAAACTCGAGTTGCATTTAAGGCCATCTTCAGTGGAGAGACCTTAGTCAGCTTGTGTGTTGCTCCTACAAAACCTCTTAAAACCCCATTGTTATTGTAGTTTCTTCAACATGCCCCACCCTTCATCCATCTTTCTCACCTTCTTTCTCTCCTCCAGGTCACAACCCAGTGGTAACTAAATTCTTCCCATTCATAGTCACCCATGTCACCATCACTGAGTCTATGACTCCACCCTTGATCTCTCTCATACAGACCAGGCCCATTACTCCAGATGGAGAAGCCATAGACACCTTAATCCAGCACCCTCCACAGATCTGCTCTCTCCTGTGTTAGAAGAGCATTGCTAGTTTTTCATTGCTAAGCCAGAAATCTGAATGGCAGCTGTGTCTTCCCCCCCTCTCCTGATGGCATCTTCACACCCTGCTTTTGATTGTCTGTGACTTGATAAAATTCTTCTCCTCTCAGCAAGAATTTAAGTGAGACTGGGGAATGTGTCGCGTTAGTCACTGAATCTCTAGATTTAAAATCAACGTCTTTGCATGTAACAAATCATTATGGTTTTGGTTTTTGGTGTTTTGTTTTTTTTTCCTGACCAAGAGAAGTATATTACTTAGCTATTGATTATACTCACTGATTTAAAAAGTAGTGGATTCAAACTGTACTGCTGAGCGAGATTGTGCAAGAATGTGCGGTTCTATGTTTGGGGAGATCAGAGAAGAAAACAAGCCTTTCAAGGCTGATTTTGACTTTCTGTCTCAGTTCCAACTTGTAAGTAGGTAGGACTGACAAAGGCAGTGATTTTGCTAAGTTTCACCAGGTGATGCCTAACCTTGAAAGGTACTTTGTTGGGTTTAGCTTGGTCAGCAGCAGCAGAACAAAGGGATAAGAATATGAGAGGCTTAAGAAGGATAAAGGGAAGCTCGGCAGTATGATAGAGAGTATCCGTGTTTGGATGTTTAACTACAGTTCCTATGACAACTGTAACAAATTAGCACACACTAGCTGACAGAGAGAGAGAGAGAGAGAGAGAGAGAGAGAGAGAGAGAGAGAGA
>NC_034598.1:84358930-84368990 GCF_900095145.1 Mus pahari | reverse complement strand
GAAAAGAAAGAAAGAAAGAAAGAAAGAAAGAAAGAAAGAAAGAAAGAAAGAAAGAAAGAAAGAAAGAAAGAAAGAAAGAAAGAAAGAAAGAAGCAGTTCAGTGGTAGAGTGTGTGACTCCCAAGCATGGGGCTCTGACTTTGATCCCCACTACAAACACACCACACTGTCCCCTTGGTCTCTCAAGGTTCTGGAGGCCAGAAGTCACAAGTCACCATTGGTGGGCCAGTAAGAGCGGTGTTGGCAGCGTATCACCCCCTGAGGAAAACTGTAAGAAAACTAGGGCCCTGCCTCCCACTAGCATCTGATAACTGATGGGTGAACCTTGACTTGGGACCATTTCACTCTACTCTCTGTCTCTGCGGTCGCACTGCCGCCGCCTCCACTGTCGGTCAAATCTCCCTTTGCCTCTGTTTTATCAGATTCAAGGGTGTCTGTATTTAGGGCCCATATAGAAAATCCAGGATAATCTTCCCCCTCCCCAAGCCTTTAATCTAAATGTATCTGCAGAGATCTCTTCTCTAAATAAACTAATATTTGTAAATTCTGTGGATCAGGACCCAGTATCCTCGGAACACTGTTCAGCCTGCTGCTGACACTGAAGTTCTGCCCAGGCACTGCCATGAAGTGGATATTGGTCGCTGCGACTGTTTCCGTGGCCATTCTTGTTCTTACCCTAAGACCAAAAGTTGTACCTAATATCTGTACATATACGCGAGAGGATTGTGGTAGTTTAAATAGGTATGGCCGCATAGACTCATGTGTTTGAATTCTAAGCCCATAGGGAATGATAATTAGGAGCTGTGGCCTTGTTGGAGGGATGTGTCACCGTGGGGCTGGTTTTAAGGTCTCATATGCTCAGGCTACACCCAGTGTGGCAGACTGCCTTTCCCTGCTGCCTGTGGGTCAAGATGTAGACCTCTTAGCTCCTTCTCCAGCACGTGTCTGCCTACAAGCTGCCACGTTTCCCTGCTCTGAGAATAATGGGCTATACCTCTGAAACTGCAAGCCAGCCCCAGTTAAATGTTCTTTTCTAAGAGCTGCTGGGGTAATGGTATCTCTTCACAACAATAAAACCCTAAGACAAGAATCCTAGAAAACTTTTCACTCTTGACAACCCTTGAGTCCTAATGGTAGAAGACAGATGATTTCCAAGACAAATGTATTTTCAAAGTGTCTGATCTTGAACTGTTATCTCTAATCATTTTTCACTCGAATATTTTTACGTTTGTCCTTTAAAAAAAAAAAAACAAAAACAAAAAAACATTTATTTATTTATTTATTTATTTATTTATTTATTTATTTAATGAGTGTGTGTATGTGCCACAGTAGGCACGTCAAGATCAGAAGACAACCTGTGAGAATCAGTACCTCCTTCCACTATGTGGGTTCCAGGGATCCAACGCAAGTCATCCCGAGGCTTAGCGGCAATCACCTTTATCCACTTAGCCATCTTGCCAGCCATTCATGTGGATTTTGGAAACCGGTTCTTATATAGTCCAGGCTAGCTTCAAATTTGCTATATAGCTAAGGAAGATTGTCCTGCCTCCAGAGTGCTAGGATTACAGGTTTGTGACATCATGCCCTAATTTATGGACTTGAACCCAGGGCTTCATTCATCTCAGACAAGCCCCTTACCAACTAAGCTATTTCTCCAACCTCAGTCACTTTTGACAGCTCATTCATTTTCTTCTACCCTTCCCTTGTGTGCAATGTACAGTTTTATGGGAAGCGAGAAGCACACACAGTATTTCATTCAAGCTTATGAATAGCAGCTTATCTGCAATCTGGTGGGTGGGTGGGGCTTGAGATCTGGTGGGTGGGTGGGCTCACAGCATTGCAGAACATAATACTGAATTTTAATTTGGTAAATAAGATCGCTTCTTCCCTGAAACCTCTTTCTGCAAGTGAAAAGCTGTGAGTTAGCCAGTGAGTTTAGCACCAGGGCATTGTAGCCACCTTCCCAGGAAAGAATGCCACACAGAGCTCCATAATAGAAGGTATGCTTCATTAAAATGTTCTCACCTGAGAGTAACCAAATCTACTTCTTCCTCGAACACACCAATAATCAGAAGGAGAACTTCATATGCTTTACTGTCATAAAGTCATCTGTACTCTCGGTTTGCTTGGGGGCAAGGTGGTAAAAACTTTCAAGTTATTAGTTTTGTGTGTATGGTTGTTTTGCCTGCATCTATGTCTGCACCCCATTGGTACTGGAGTCATAGGCAGTCATGAGCAACCATGTGACCATATGGTTGCTTAGAATAGAACCAAGGTACTCTGTAGCAGCAGTCAGTGCTCTTAACCAATTAAGTATCTCTCTAACCCAAAGATAATAGTTATAATCTAAACCCATTTTATACTCTGTTACATTCATATTTTACAGGCTCTGCATTATATAATAACTATTTTTTTTAAAGACAGTTTTTCCCAGGACTATTGAGATTTCTCAGCAAGTAAAAGTGTGTGCCAACAGGTCTGATGATCTAAATTTAAACCCTGGAAGCTAAATGATGGAAGAAGAGAACTGACTCCCACAGGTGGTCCTCTGATTTCTACAAGTCCTCTGTGGAGCTTGTGTACACACAGAGACACATACATGCATGTGCACTTGCACATGCACATGTGCGCATATGCACACACACACATGTGCACACACACTAAAATAGATAGATAGATAGATAGATAGATAGATAGATAGATAGATAAATGGATATATATAATAGATAAAAAATTTTAGCTTTTTCTAAAATTCAGTGGATTTTTTTCAAGTCTCAATAGATATCAACTAAGAATTTTAGATTTTTCTCTACAAATAACGTATTTCTACCTAAATGATTTTTATTTAGAAATCCTTGTAACATTAATAAGAGGAGAGGCCCTTGGTCCTGAGAAGGCTCAATGCCCCAGTGTAGGGGAATGCCAGGACAGGGAAGCAGGACTGAGTTGGTGAGGAGCAGGAGGAAGGGAGATGGGATAGGGCATTTGCAGAGGGGAAACCAGGAAAGGGGATAGCATTTGAAAATATCTATCAAAAAAATAACTGAAAAAAAAAAAGAAAGAAAAAATCCTTTGTACCCAGGGGTTTATTCTGAAACCTGAAAATGTGGCTAAGTGGCCTAGCATTTGAAGCCCTAGGTTCAGTATCCAACCTCTCAAAGATAAACTCCAGATGTTTAATTTTTAAAAACCTACTTTATAAAATAATAAATATTAAAATAATGATAATTTACAAAGCAAAAAAGTCAAATGTCATGGATGTCCTAGTTGGCTTGAATCGTCAATTTGACACAGCCTAAAGTTATCTCAGAAGAAGGCAGCAGTTGAGGATTGCCTAGATCAGCTTGACCTGTGAGCATATGGGGGCAGGGGGCTCTTAATTGTTAATCATGCAGGAAAGCCTAGCCCACTGTGGGTGGCACCATCCCTAGGAAAGTAGCCCTGGGCTTTATGTGAAAGTAACTGCTAAATCTACCTCACAGGAATGTGTGGGTATCCATCTAACAAGTGACAGGAGTGGATGGTGTTTCTATTATATACCAAGTGCTGTGCCAGGAACTGAGATTTAGATTTACTAAGAATGAAAGTCATGATTTCTGCCTTCAATGAGCTGATGGTGGGAAAATGGATGCAGTCAGGACCAAGCAGGGCTCCAGCTATAGTTGTGGGAAAGGGGAAGAAGCATCTATCTATGCATGTGGTGTTGGGAAAGACTTAAGGGAGGAGGTTAGTTACAGTGGGAGGCGTGAAGTGTCAGAAGCCTCGCCCACATGTGAAGACCACTGTTTTTGATGTAGTAAATGTTGTTGATCACAGACACATCAGAATTATTTAATTCTGACTTTTCACCATCCACCCTACCCAGCTTGGAGCTTTTTCCCCATGTCTAATTCTTTACACTGACATAGAGGTTCCAGAAGGCCTAATTGAAGTCCCTCAGCATCAAAGAATTGGTCTGCTATCTTCCACAAACACATCAGAGGAGCCTTTGTTTCCTCTTCAATAAATTAGGGATAACAGTACCCATCTCAACTAACAGCAATTGAAGTAGTTACAGTATGTGAAAGCACTTTACAAATTCTAGAGCACCAGACAACCCAAGATTGATCTAAAGGTAACCGCTAACCTTCCTGAAAATGCTTTCATTAGCACTCTATAAGTACACAGTATTTCCAGTAATCAATCAAATGCTAATAAATCCTGCATGCATAACTGAAGCCTATTGTCAAAATTATCCTCAAGCATGATGATCTGATGCTATTGACACAAGGCCCATGAGATCAGATTACTGCCACCATGGTCCTGTTGCCATGGTAACCATAGCAGGCTGGCATGAAAGTTCTCTGACAGCTGAATTGGAAAGAGGAAAACTCAGCCCACTTCCTACATTAAATGAATTACAAGTACGTGCAAAGAAAGAAAAGAAAATTGCTAACCCTTAATCAACTGCTTTTATTTTATTTTTCTACTTAATAAGGATTGCAGAGCAAGCAGGGGACCTCTCTTTCCCACACAACTGGGTTGCAGCACCTTTACGAGGTTTGAAGGTTGCATCTAGGTATTGGCTATAGGGAAAAAAAAAAAAACCTAAAATGCACATTATCTTGTATAATCTTCTCTCCAAGGCTTGTGTGGTATTAAGCAGTGGCTAAGTCAAACCTCTTTTTTGTCTTCTAGATTCGGAGCCAAAATAGGAAGGTCCAGTAACAAAAGCATCCTTCAATCGTGAGAGGCAGAAAGGATGCTTTAAATATATACCTTTTCACTATTATATAAGCCAAATAGGGACAACCTGGGAAATAAATTCTGACCTGGGAGATAATTCACCTTTTCTTTGTTTGTCCTCGGTACCATTAAGTAATGGCATTTTTCCATGTAGCTGAAAAATTTGAAATAGTGAATCGTGTGTAGACAGAAGCAACATTCCCCCCTCTCTATAGTTGAGTGGTCATTTTATGATTCAGTGATGATCAGCAAGCATTATATATATATATATATATATATATTGGGTTCTGGCTGCATGCCAGATGCTGAAGACATCAGGTGATTGTAAGGCATGATCTTTGTCCTGTTCATCCTCCAAGGGGCAGAGTTTTGCAGCCAGAGACCTTCCCCACAGACTTCTGAAGACAATGATAGATGTTGGCTTGTGCAGAATGCTTGTGGGCTGAAGAGGAAGGATGTCTTCATTGGAATGCAGGCCAGACAATGCTCCCTGGGCAGAAAGGTTGTCTGAGTCAAGTCCAGGAGGAAGCTTACAGAGTCATCAGAACCCTGAAGCAGTGGCCAACTCAATTGTTCTTATCAGACTTTTCTCCTCTTGAAATATTCAAGCTGTGGAAAGTTACCCAGAAATTATAGTCATAACTCATAACGCAACCAGATAAAATCCAGCATTCTCATTGATGACAAAGGTCATATTTCAGAAAGAACATTGCATACTCTAGGATTCCTCAGAAATGCTTTTTGTTTTGTTTTGTTTTGTTTTGTTTAAACCAGGGGATGGAGACGCTTTCTGATTCCTGTCAATATATAAAAACAAAGTGAATTACCAGCCCTTGCTGGTTTCAGCTCAACCTAGTGGCACAAAAGAAATGAGCATTAAAAGGGTAAATGAATAAATGACCTAAATGATGATAAATATTTTAGAACCCTTCATAATATAATTCTCCAATCATAGCTTCCACGCATGTCTCCCCAGCAGAAAATGTCAGTTTTCATCCAAGAAACTCTTGGCATGGTTTCTTGGCTCTTTCTTTGATATCAGGCAGGATGAAGTTCTATGATGGAATTTGTTCCCGACTTTCACAGGTTTATCTGATTTTATAGTGACAGTTGTGTACCTTCTTAACAATCTAATTCTCTTTCTTCTGACCAATGACAGCAACCAGTAGGAGATACCTGGCCACAGTCCCATAGCAAGAGTTCGAAACTACTGCTGAACCCACGCTCTTACTTCCGATCTCTCGTCTCTCTGATGTCACATAGCCAGCCAGGCTTGGGGCCTGTTATCAAAGAACTCTAAAAGAAAAGCAAAAAGACCCACCAGACACAGAGAAAAGATCCAGGAACCTGTCCTGGACCCAAGGCTGACTTTTTCTCAAATTTATAACTAGGTCACGAATCCTGCACTTGATCCCAAGAGCTAACTCAGACCAATGAGCTGGCCGAGTTTAGACCGACATCAAGGTCTCTGAATTTTGCTTCTCTGTCCGCAAAGCAGGGAGGTCAGTCATGCACAGAAGTGCAGTGAGGGTTTAGTGACATAGAGACTATTGAAGCATCTCCCCACTGGAAGAAGCTATAAAGGAGGCAAGCATCTGGTCACATACACACCCCCACGATGCTGTGTGTGTGTGTGTGTGTGTGTGTGTTAAGATCCAGAAGACAACTGCCCAGATGTAAATACCAGCTGTGGAACTTCCCATCTGGATGGCCTCTTACCTCTCTGTTTCATCTCTCCCTTAACTGAACTAAAGATGAATAGATAAGTAAATGAATGGCAAATAGAAATGACATCAATTATACTGATCCTGAATCTTAAAATCAGCCCCATGAAGTAGGCAACATTATCTCTGATAGAAAAGGAAATTGTGGCTAGGAAACTTATTTTTCATTCTTCGAGATGAAGAATCTCCTGTTTAGAGGAGAGAACCCCCTGAGTGTGAGGCTAGGAGACTACATCAGATCATGTCTGTCTTTTTAATGTCTGTTTTCTGAGCTTGTGTACTGCTCTACCGGACTCAGCTGCATCCGGTCAGGTCCTGGCACAATAAAAGCCCATAGGCTCATTCACTCTATGTTAATTGCACTGCTGATACAGGCAGCCAGCAAGGCAGCCCTTAGCCAGCAAAGCTTTCAGTAGGAATTACTTTACTAGATGAGACCAATTAGCTTCCTCTGTCACTTCATAGAAATGGGTGTCCTGAGAAAATCAGAAAGAGTCCAAGCAAGTTCCGATGGTTGGATAACAGTACATAAAGTTCCAGAGGGGCTTAGGAAAGTCACACAGCCCAGTGAAAGTCTCCGGGCTTGCAAGGAAGCAACCCGGAGGGCCAGGGATCCAAATGGAAGGAAAGGAAGATGAAGACAGATCCCACTCATGGTTTAACATCAACTTCCAGGCATGATGACCACTTCCAGCTTGTTAAGAGACTTTTCTTCCCTTCCTGTGTATCAGTCATCGTGCCTACTCCTTCCTACCTGGACCCTTTGCGCTTCCAGGAGCCCTAGAGAAGAACTTAAATTCCTACAATGTCACACTGAAAGCTTATCTTTTTTCTTTTTCACTTTCCCTGTTAAATGTCTCAACAATTTTTTTCTCTTGCCTTCTTCATGTTCTGAATGCGAGTTTTCCTTTAATCAACCATTCTTCCAATCACTTGCCTTCTTATCGATTCCCTTTCTAGATTAAATTCTCAGCCTTAAGAGCAAAAAATGAGCAGATAAACCAAACCAGAAAGTGCATGATTTTTCTACTTATAAACTGTCTTACTGCCACAAATCTATTGCCGTGTACCTAATATTAATACCCATTGTAGACCATGATTCTCAACATTGTTCTGCCTTTTTTCCATGGGAACATCCTTAAGTTTCCCAGAGCCCTGAGCCCAAGGACAGCTTTGTTGTTGTTGTTGTTGTTGTTTTCTTTGTTTGTTTTTTAGATTGGCTCATGTTTTCATTCCTCTGTGGATTTATTCTTCAAGTACTGGCTGGCCACCTATTGTCCATTCCTTACTGTGCTAGCTACTGGTGGTGACACTTCATGAACTAAGACCATTTCTATCCTCCAGGCATATAGCGAAGTTGGAAAGGTAGCAAAGACCCCACCCACCCGCTGGCTGGTATGAGTCACCGTGGAGTGCAGAATGCATTTTCCTTAATCTTACAACCTTAATCCTTTACAATAATCTACCATGCCGCTTCAGTAGGAGAAAGCTCATTGGCATAGAAAACCTGGGAAAAGCATAGATGCTGTTCTTGAACTGATTAGCTAGCTCTTCTGCCACTGTAAGGGCATGTAGATATATAAGTCTCATATTAGTAATGAACTTGCTTGCCCTAGGGAAGGAGTCAATGAAAAACGTGCACATAGACATATAGATATAGATATCCTAGGTCTTAAAGGTTATGTTGGATGTCTCTACCTTTAATATAATCTTTTAAAAGAAAAGAAAGTGCAGTGTGTTATCATTTCTCTGTTTGCCTAGCACTTCTGCAATCTAGCTAGCTCTGTTACCTGTCTGCTCAGGTCTCTCTGGGTCTTTTGATGAATACCCTGTTTGTAGGAGTTCAGTTCTTTATTTCTGCCCTACAGCGCAAGGAACCGAGTTACAAGAACATTCCAGTCTGCAGCCAAATTCTGTCAGGCTCAGATTCAACGTCAGGCTAACCCATTGGTTACTGCCTTCCACTGGACTCTGCAAATCACGCTGCTTAGCTCAGCCAAGGGCATTTTTGTTAGAGTTATTCCCCAATTTTGTCTAGTATGACAAAAAGGAATGTCAGGCATTCTTTCCACAGGAACAAATATTCCTGAAGATGGTCCTTGTGAAATGACAAGATGCCAAGTATATCTAGCCAACAATTTGTGCTTCCCTTACCAGTCTGAGGCAATGTGGTAGAGGTTCTTGAGTGATCATCTGGTATTCCAACTGGTTTCTATGAGCAGGAGTATGTCAGACTCCCAATCCCACTTCCACAAGGTCACTGTTACCCAGGGTGTAGCTCCTGACATTCAAAAAATAAGAAATGGCTTCTGGGAATCGGAGGCAGGAATAGTGAGATGCAACTGGCCTATACGTGCTAATGAAATTCATATGTCACTTTGTTAGCTATGTTATTTATATTAATGTGAATTTATATTTATTGTGCATGTATTTTCCTACTCTGGGTTTATTGTGCTTACTTCAGTGGCAGCATCCCTCCCTATGATGCAGTCGTCCAGGTGGGGAAGCATCACAGTAAAGAGATATTTGGGTTTTGCTCTAACAGTTTCTCAGAAGATAGTTTGCTCTCCCCTGACCCCCTGAAGCAGAAACTGTGAAGGCGTAATGTGATCTGATTCACTCTTAGCTGGCTTATATTTCATTCATTCATTCATTCATTTACTTTTCATCCCGATCACAACATCCCCTCCCTCCTCTCCTCGCAGTCCCTTCAACTTACCTCTCCTCCCTCCATCCCCTCTTTCTTTCTCCTCAGAGAAGGGGAGGCCTCCCTTGGATATTCACCCGCCTTGGCAAATCAAGTTAAAGCAGGACTAGGCACATCTTCTCCAACTAAAGCTAGACAAGGCAGCCCAGCTAAAGAAACGGGATCCAAAGGCAGGAAACGGAGTCAGAGACAGTCCCTGCTCCTGCTGCTAGGAGTCCCACAGGAAGACCCAGCTGCACATCTGTTACATGTGTGTAGAGGTCCTAGGTCTGACCTATGCATGCTCTCTGGGCGGTGGTTCAGTCTCTGTGAGCACCTATGGTTCCAGGTTAGTTGATTCCGTAGGTCTTTGTATGGTGTTCTTAATCTCTCTGGCTCCTTCAATCCTTTCTCTGCTTCTTCCACAACATTCCCTGAGCTCTATCTAGTGCTTGACTGTGGGTCTCTGCATCTGTTTCCATCAGCTGCTCCGTAAAGCCTTTCAGACGACAGTTATGCTAGGCCCCTGTCTACAAGTGTAACAGAGTATCATTAACAGTGTCCGGGCAAGGTCTCAAGCTGGGTCACTCGTTGGTTGGCCCTTCACACAATTTCTGCTCCGGCTTTACCCCTGCACATCTTGTAGGCAGGGCATACTGTGAGTGGAAGGGTTTATGGCTGGGTTGGAATCTCCATCCCTCCATTGGAAGTATTGCCTGGCTACAGGAGGTGGCTGTTTTAGGTTCCATATCCCCCATTGCTAGGAGTCTTACCTAAGGTCACCCTCATAGGTTTCTGGGAATTTTCACTGTCCTAGGTTTCTAGCTCGTCCCAGAGAGGACCCTCTATCAACCAATTCCAGTTCTGATTCATTCATATTCATATTCTCTCTCTCTCTCTCTCTCTCTCTCTCTCTCTCTCTCTCT
>NC_034598.1:84339725-84357590 GCF_900095145.1 Mus pahari | reverse complement strand
AGGGTTTCTCTGTATAGCCCTGGCTGTCCTGGAACTCACTTTGTAGACCAGGCTGGCCTCGAACTCAGAAATCCGCCTGCCTCTGCCTCCCAAGTTCTGGGACTAAAGGCGTGCGCCCCCACGCCTGGCCATCCTCACGTTTTTAATCTAGCATTTTAATTGCATGAAAGTTTTCAAACATATATAACTAATTGTATGCTCAAAAGGCAGAGAGTGCGATATTTTCCTCCATGGTCGTTAGTTTCTTTGATCCACAGAGTGCATCCAGGGCTTTCTATCCAGATATCTGAAAATTTAGATCTCAAAACATTAAGGTTTGCAAACACAAACCCCACAAACACACATTAAACTAAACAAGTCAGGTCCCATTTTAAAGAGTCTTGCGTGAAGGGATAGTGCTAGACTCTCCATGGGCACAGACAATTCTCTCTTAGTAAGTATTCATGAAACACTCACCGTACATCAGGCACCATACTCAAATTGGAGACAAAACCTGTAAACCAACTACTGCCATGAAGCTTAAAACTTAAGTAAGCAAGCTTTGGCTTAGGGAGCAAAAACACCTCACTCAGTGCAGGGGCAGCAAGAAAGAATTCCTAGAAGTGGTGAAAAGATGCTAACCAAGTCTCAACTAGGTAAGGATAGTGGAGCAGGTAGAGAAGGGCAGGGTACAGTTACTGGGGGAGCACTACTACACCTCAGGAGTAAGATGGGGCATGGTTTTTCAAGGCACCTCAGGTGATAGCCTTCAATTCAAGTGAACAAGTATCGATCTGACAGCTACTGTCTTATTACCTGCTACCACTCACTGTGCAAAGCACAGAACACGGATCGTAGCATGGATCTTTCTCTAAAAGCTGTATGAACTGAGAGGGCATGCAAAACATACGGCCTGAAACAACACAAGAGCATGTGATCCTACAGAGCAGAGTGCAAGCTCCCCCATACACAATGAGGTGAGGATGAAAAGTCATCAATCAGTATTGCTTGGGAGCAGATACAGAGATCCATGTTTGCAGAGCGGGCGGTACATTATAATCGCTGTGTTCTTTGCCATTTAGTGTCTTTCAGAAAGTTAGAGCAGCGAGCATTTCTGCACGTGTAACTTTACCACTCCCCAACTGCAACAAGGTCACAGATGCAAACCCAATTTTTTTGTTTGGTTGTTTTGGGGTGTTGTTGTTGTTGTTGTTGTTGTTGTTGTTTTCGAGACAGGGTTTCTCTGTGTAGCCCTAGCTGTCCTGGAATTCACTCTGTAGACCAGGCTGGCCTCAAACTCAGAAATCCACCTGCCTCTGCCTCCCAAGTGCTGGGATTAAAGGTGTGCACCACCACCACTGCCCAGCTGCAAAAGCTTCTAAACAGACCTATCTACCCCCAATCTCATTTCTTTACAAGTTCATCCTCCTTCCCACCGCCAACCTTCTTCTTCTTCTTCTTTTTTTTTTTTTAAAGATTTATTATTTATTTATTATATGTAAGTACACTGTAGCTGTCTTCAGACACTCCAGAAGAGGGCATCAGATCTTGTTACGGATGGTCGTGAGCCACCATGTGGTTGCTGGGATTTGAACTCCGGACCTTCGGAAGAGCAGTCGGGTGCTCTTATCCACTGAGCCATCTCACCAGCCCCCCAACCTTCTTCTTTTAAAGACACGCATCTGCTAATATCCTCTGCCTGGAAAGTTGGAGGATTGTCAGATTTCCTACATAGAATTTCATCACCGTGCCATTTGGTCCCTCTTGGGGTCTGCTTTCAAGAGTACTTTTGGTCTCAACATCTCACTCTTCTCTGCCTTCCACACATGGTGTCTATGCTTATATATTTGCTTGTCTGCACCTTTGATCATGCCAAACCTTCTGCTTGGTAAACACCGACACACACTAGAAGACCACTCTCAGATACTAGAACGTCTATCCTAGAGGGACATACATACGTATGAGAATACTCCCGCTGAGTTTCACACCTTCAGGAGACAAAGGTCATGCTTTGTTTGCTTGTGTTTTATACTTTGAACTGCTAGCAAGTATGTATACAACAAGTATTATGTTAAAATCATTTTCTGGATAATATAAACATAGCCAAGCATTCCTTTCTGCACTTCTAAATACTTGTCCTGCAAGACTGTAGAACCAACCCATTCATGATAGTAGCAGGTACTATGTACAATGTATTGTCATTACTAGAACACATGCATCCAACATTCACTAGCCCTCAAGTGCTTTAATAACTTGTATGGGGATGATGTGGATCACAGAGATAAAGAGAAAGGAAGAGATAAGGAAAGAAACCCTGCTGCTTAACTGGTTGATTGATTGAATCCCTTCCTTATTTTGAAAAGTATTTAAAATAATTTAAAAGATAACATAAAAGACACCAAGTAATTTTAAATTATTTGTATTATATATTTGCATATATATGTATGTATATATATATATATGTATATATATATATGCATATATATGCAAAAGTCAGACAAGGGATGTTACTGGAGGTGAGCTATGAAAGGTCAGTAGAACTTTAGCTCCATCATGAAGCAAAGTGGAGACCTAGGCAAGGGCAAAAGAAACTGAGATAGGCAGGGAAGTTCTTGGAGGAGTTCACGGCAGGTAACCTCAACCGACTCAAAATAGCAAGTGAGGAACCTTATGAGATTGAAGGCTATAAAGATAAGATTAGAGACTTGGGGAATTGTTACCGGGGAGTTTTTATGAGGAATTCTGGAGAAAACGAAGTGTCATGAAAAATGTATTCCTTCAGTAGTCGGGTGATGGGAATCTGAAGAGTATGCTCCCAGCTCCAGTCTCAGGGATGGAGATGGAGGCGCCGGGCTGGCCATGCTTGAGGAATTAATGCACGGATGGCAGAAGTAGCAGTAGATAGGTACTGTGGGGCAGAGCAGAGGACTCCACACTCATCTGTCCTCCTGCTCCAAGGCGGATTTTCACCTCTACAGTTTGCCTTTGCCTCTGCTGAATCTGCAACTGTCCTTCTCTGCTGGTTCCCAACTGTCTGTAATCTGGCTCAAGCATCTCCTTAAGAGCAAATGATGAGAGGGAAGGGGTGAAGGAGGGGGAGGAAGGGGGAGGCGATAAGAGACAGCAAAGGAAGAAGAAGAAGAAGAAGAAGAAGAAGAAGAAGAAGAAGAAGAAGAAGAAGAAGAAGAAGAAGAAGAAGAAGAAGAAGAAGAGAGAAAGAGAGAGAGAGAGAGAGAGAGAGAGAGAGAGAGAGAGATCCATCTCTAGACATCTCTATATTTCTTCATTCTCCTCTCTGACAGTTTAAGCAGTAATTTGCATTCTGTTCTACTTCACAGCCATTTTTTTCTTCATTTCAAATAGTATTTAATATAAAAAATTTAGGAATAAAGCATATACATGTCATATAGCATACAACTACAATATGAGATAAGTTATTAAGACACAAAGATATTACAAGAACAAGATGAACTATAAAATTAGAGAATAACCCTTATGTAAAATGCTATTCAAACATTTAAGATACTAGAACTGATGCTGTTGTCATTGTTTGAATAATATTATACATGATTGTTTCTGATCTGGTTTTCTCCTCCCAATTTCCCTGGGGAGAACTGTGTTCTACACACAGAGCTTCACCAGCCGATCTGTGTTACCAAAATCAAAGGACCACTTCTGCTTTTTAAATTTTAACTTTCTACCTGGGACCGTTTCTTACTGGTATACAATATTTTGTGATTGGCCATGCCTCCCCCATGAACCATCTCATCCCCCCCCCGACCCCTGCTGACCCCTGCTTCTCAGCTTGTCCTGCTTCTGCTTCCCTCTCTCTTTTTGAGGTGCGTGTACAAGTTTTGTGCAGTTACTGGGTGTCTGTCGCAAGGGCCAGGTGATATCCAGAAGACAATATTTCATTCCCCCCTCCTTTTTCACAGGCTTTCTACCCCCACTCTTCTGTGACATGCCCTGAGCCAGAGTGAGTCATTGGTAGAGATGTCTCAGCTAGAGCCCAGCACTCAGAGCTCCCCTGTCCCCCACACATCCATTCTGCTCTGAGCACGGCCAGATGCCAAGAGAGGTTCCTCTAAGTCTCAGGGCTGCAGGAGTGACATCAGCTGCTTGACTCCATCTCCATTTATCAGAACATCACAGTAGAGTCCCTGGGAGGGGCTGTTAGCTCTCCAGCCAGAGGCTTTAAACCACGCTTACAGGGGGTTCTTCTGCCACATGTACCACCTGTCATGTCCCTTCTTCATGAAGACCATTTCCTCTTGGCTCCTGATTCAGCATACTCTCTCCCTTGGCTCATTTTCGCCTTTTCCTTCCCTCTGTCATGGAATTCCCCAGGTCTTTTTCTCCATAGGCCCTTTATTTATCCTATTTCAATGACAGCCACTGACCACCTAGATACTGGTCACCCTCAAATCTACAGCTCCAACTTGAACCTCTCCTTAAACTTTAGCCTCCTCTAACTTCCTGCTGGAATCCCCCACCGGTCCATAGCCACTGCCCAAGAAAAGCACAATATTCTCCCTTCACATCTCAAAAAGCTCCGCTACTTTCTGTAGTCTGCGTCTCACCTGACCCCCTAACGGTCACAGCCACCCTTGACTGAGCCTTCCACTCGAGCTAGCCCTGAGCAGTAATCAAATCTAGCCTGTTGTAACTGTTGCTGTTGTTTTTATGTCACTATTCTGGCTGCAACCGTCTAGACATCATTGACTCCTGCATCATTTCTACAAGGGTTCTCTAAATGGGCCTCCATATCCAGTTTTATCCCTTCAAATTGCATTTCGAAGAACCACCAGGGTGTACTCTAGACTGTGAATCCAGTTATCTCTTTCCCGCAGAAATGGCAAGCTGACTGTCAGAGCTACAGGGTACCTACCTCTTATATCCTGCTGATGTTTAAAAAAAAAAACAAAAAAAACTTCACTGAATCTCTTCCCCTCCCTCCCCCCTCCCTCCTCTTCTCTCTCCCCCTCCCTCCCTCCTCCATCCCATTCCTCTCCCTCCTCCTCTCCCTCCCCCTCTAGCCCCTCCCTTCCCTCCCCCTCTGTCCTCCTCTCTCTTTCCCTCCCTTTCCCTCCTCCTCTCCCTTTCCCTCCCCTCTCCTTTCCCTTCTCCTTCCCCCTCTCCCTCCTGCTCTCCCTCCTCTTCTCCCTCCCCTTCCTTCCCCCTCTACCCCCTCCCTTTCCCCCCTCCCTTCCCCTCTGTCCTCTTCTCTCTTTCCCTTCTTCTCCCTCCCCCTCTCCCTCCTCCTCTCCCTTCTCCCTCCTTCCCTCTCTCCTTTCCCCTCTCCCTCCTCCCTCTCCCTCCCTCTTCCTCCTCCTCTACCTTTCCCTCCCCCTTTCCCTCCCCCTCTCCCTCTGTCTTCTCCCTCCCCCTCCCTTCCCCCCCTCACTCTCTGGTTTGATTAAGATTGTGGATTTTTAACTCTCAGGACACTATTTCTTTTCTCAGTGCCCCTTTGTCTGAACTGTAATTGATTCTCACAATGCTCTCTCCATTCTCCGAATTCTGATTAATTTGTACACATCACTTAGTAAGTATTATAGTCTCCCTGCCCAAAATGCCTTTTTTAATCTAGGCTGGAGTGCTTCAAGAATCTCTCCTCTGTACAGATAATCATTGATCTTGTTGCATGAAAAAGCAATCTATTAATATGCTCGCCTTCTGCTCCTACCTCAGCTTTATCCACTTCCATTGGCTTTGAGCTTCTTTAGGAGAATGTCTTCATTGCTTCTGAATTCTCAAGCTTTGCCAAGTCAATGTACCATGGTCTATACTAAATAAAGGTTGAGAACTGATGCAGTGAATTAATTAATTAAGTAAGTAAGTAATGTGTGATGAAACTTCAACTTCAGTGTCTCTCGTCCTTATCATTTTTAACAAGCTCTAGAAGCAAAACTGGAAGTTAAATCCGTTTAGTTAATGGGTAGTGAAGGACTACCTCTGCTAGAGTTAAATGACTGGTGGTTTCCTTGTCTCCTTTTCTACATAGTTAAAAGGGTAAGGAAAAAGGTGCAGATCTCTAGTAATGAGTGGTACTTGAATCAGTCCACCCAGCCCATGCTCCCTAACTAAGCTCAGACTACAAACAGAATTACAGCACGTCTCCCTGTGGCACAGTGGGCCAGAAACCAGGCAGTTCTGCAAAGCTTACACCCGGGAACATAGCCAGCTTTAGAAATTGCTGGGTCCAGTGTAAAATGAAATTATAGGACCCCCTTATTCAAAAACAGAAGGGAGGGAGCCATTGGAACCCCTTTTTCTGTGGTCAGTATCTGGATTGTAGTTCATTTGTTTTATTTGCTGCTTAATCTTATTAAAAAATTAGAATTTTATCTTTTAACATGAAATTCACCATTTATTTTTACATTGTGCAATGCTACTTTCAAATGCAGACATTTAAATAAGCATCTAACTCTTATGTAATATCGCCAGAGTTATAGTTATATTCTGGTTCTTACCCCAGGATGCCTTGACTTAGCCAGAAAAAGGAAGGGTAGCAAACCCAGGAAGGTTAGAAGGAAGAAGGTCCCAGGCATGAAGTTGGCCTGGCAAACCAACTCAAACACCAGATACTTGTAGAGAGAATATAGCCCCTGAGGCACTTTCGGACCCTGCCTGATGCCAGACTCAGGTGACAGCCTCCCCGAACCCTACACCTTTCTGGCAGATGCAGTACATGTGGGAACACCATCTATGGAAGTCTCACTATATATATATATATATATATATATATATATATATATATATATCTTGCCCAGAGATCTATCACCCAAACCTAGAGCAGACAGGGAATCCATGTACTAAGATAATAGATAATCTCTGGGATTCTGGGTAGCACCCAGCTGCCAGTCTATCAGGTGCAAAGAGCACCCAACACAAACCCTCTCTGGACCAATCCCCAGCTCCCTTCTGGGATGAAGAATGTAGCATTCTCATGACCTGGCATGCCTGCAGGAGAGCAGACAGGGTTCAAGGAACCAGAGAACAGCAGAAAAGGGTTCTGCTAGAATTATCCTGGGAAAGTACAGGAAGACGAACATCCCGTGGCATGAGATGGCGAGTCCACAGACACACTCCATTGTCCCATCAGACTTCACTTACAAAACACAAGCTCAAAATAAAAAAAGAAAAAAAATAGGAAAGAATATCACAGAGCATAAGCCTTAAGCATGAGGCCCTGTGAGCCTGGGATTCCGTGAAATACCCAGCTAAATGCCTCGCCCAAGGCCACAAAGCAAGGTAAATGGCAGAGCTAGGAATAAACCTACTTCTTTTCCCACCACACATGCTGCCTCTTTTAGAATAGACTATTTCTGGCAAAAACAACATGAAACTACAAGATTTACAGTGCTCTGTTCGAGAGAGAGAGAGAGAGAGAGACAGAGACAGAGACAGAGACAGAGACAGAGACAGAGACAGAGACAGAGACACAGAGATGGGTGGGGGAAGCAGTTCTTGCAGACATCCTTTATTTTTATCAGTTTTACTTTATGGGGTATAAAGCAACTCATTGTATCATCATACTGCTAAAAGGAGAGTTGTCACCCCATTTTACAGATGGGGAAACATTCGTGGATCTGGAAGCATACTGTTGTTAAGGAGGACAGCTGTGCATGAGACCAAGACCGCATCCTTACCCCACTGTATTATTAATCCACAGTCCCTGGAATGAACTCACGGGGAGGATGACAGTGAAGGCCATAGCTGGTAGAGCAAGCCCCACCATCAGACCCCACTGAAACAATTGCATGTGACTAACACTTGTCTCTACACCAGGCAGCAGAGTTGGGGAGACTCTGTTCCAACACTTACGTCCCTGCAACCTTGGCAGCCACAGCAGCTCTGCCACTTCTTGGGTCACTTCCCTCAAGTTGTGGCTTACCTCTGTGCTTCTGTCTTCTCTACAGTTGGGATGATGGTGGTAATATCTGTTTTATAGAATTGTTCTGATAATGTCAGTGCAGTTAACTCTCGGGGATTAACAGTTGTTACCATATTATCAGCTGAATTTCAGTCAGTGTAGATGTAAATATAATAGAGCCCATATCTCTCCTCTTTCTCTCTCTCTCTCTCTCTCTCTCTCTCTCTCTCTCTCTCTCTCTCTCTCTCTCTCTCTCTCTCTTCTGTGTATCTATTTCTCAAACTGACCAGCCATTTGAGGAAAGTGGTTCTCCCTGTCCACAAATAAGAAGAATCAATTAGTCTTTGAACAGTGTGAGTATATGAGTACTCATACACTAGAACTTCCAGATGTGTTTGGAAGGAACATCTGGTTCAACCCTCTTAATATTCAGTTGAGAAAAATTAAGACCTAAGGAAGTTGAATGATTTTTTTCCATGTTTATACAATTAGGTTTTTTTTTTTTTTCAAATAAGCCAGCACTCTTAATTTGGTGCTCATTTCTAAAGGATATTGCCACTGTTAGATAAAACATAACCTCATTATTGCCTTTACTTTGAAATACTGATTTTTTTCATAATGTGGAATGATTATGAAGAATAGCAGATCCAGTATATTTTGAGTTGTTCTAATTAATCCTGATGATCATTATCATTATTCTGTGAAAAATGATTTCAGTTCATTTGCTCTCCCTGTACACGTACATTGAAGGATATACTGGTATTATTCTCACAGTATGTTCTCTTTCTCCTGCCGGATAGGAAATATTTTTTTGAGCCATATGGGATCCTAATTCTCTGAATGCTTTTAGATTATCAGATGTCTCAACTGACAGTCCTGGATAGAAATCAAATCATGAGAATTTGCAAAACTTGGGGAGAGAAAAAGATTAAGATCATTTTTGTGTTATGGTGTACTAGCAATTCCATCTTCATCTTTCCTTCATTTAGAGGAGAAAAACCACACATTGGGCATCCTGCATATTGGAGTTTGCTGCTGGAACTTTTCAATGCACGTTCATATATGCCATTGAGCCTTAAGCTACATTCTGTTATGAGCCTATACTTCATGCTTGCACATCCATTCAATGAAGCATGTGTACTATTTGGTTCTTAGCCAACAAGATCTGAGGAAGAGGCAAAGATAATGAATCATGGTCCTTTCTCCCAAAAAGCTTGCTGACCAGCAGAGGAGACAAGAAATCTAATACCCAGGATAAAGAAACCAAGGATGCTGCGACTGGCTACCACTTCTTCAACCTAATCATGATGTACCTATTTTTAAACAATATACACTTTAAGTTAATATGAAGAATTTCATCACAGTTTAATATTACAGAACTTTTTCTTTAGCTCCAAGTCTGTTTTTTTCTTTTTTTCGAAAAAAAAAAAAAGATTTATTTATTTTATGTATGTGAGTATACTGTTGATCTCTTCAGACACACCAAAACAGGGCATCAGATCCCTCCCATTACAGAAGGTTGTGAGCCACCATGTGGTTGCTGGGAATTGAACTCAGGACCTCTGGAAGAGCAATCAGTGCACTTAATCGCTGAGCCATCTCTCCAGCTCATCCAAGAACTCTTGAACATAGAGAGTGTTCATGCCTTGGGGTGTGGTTGATATGCACAGTGACTCTCCATTGGAGAAAAATGATTCTATCTTTCCTAGAAGGTATCAACTGCAAATAACTTCTTTCATTCTTTTGTTTGTTTGGTTTGGTTTTTGTTTTGTTTTTTAGAGAAAGATACAGAACATGAAGTTGGGTGTGGAGAATAGTGGGGAAGAGCTAGGAGGTGTTGGGGGAGAAAAAAACTATGATCAAAATATATTAAATGTAAAAGAATTAAATAAATAAAAAGAAAAATTAAATGAGGGAACCTTTGATAATATTTATTATAGGAAAGGATTTCTTTTATCACTCTCTCTAGACAGGTTGAGTGATGCTAGGCAAGAGAGGGTATAAGATAAAACAAAGAAGAGTATTCTATAGGTTATAGACATACTGTCTATATGGTATGTGTGCCTTGAAGGGACCTTCCTTTTGTCTTCAACCTTGAGTCAAACGTGTGATCATCCAGTCCCCAGACAGTTCTAAGGGCTCTTTTTGTCTGGGACCTTACCTCACTGTTGTTGTCTAAGGACTTTTCTTGTCTGGGACCTTACCTCACTGTGTGGTCCCTGCTCTAGTAGATCATCCTGCTTTCTGTCCTCTGCTGGGACACACCGTCTCCTCACACATCTGTCGAGGGCCACAGGGTGAGCATTTTCCCACCGCCACGTCTTAAAACTGAAATGAGTCCGGACAAGGTTTTCATGAAGAAAAAATATTGTTTTCTTCTTTTTTTTTTTTAAATCCAAAAGACATCTCAGGAAACATAGCTTAAATACCAAATCCAAAAATAAGTATAGGGAAAAGTCAGGAATATTCATTCCACCAACCAATTCTTTCTAAAGTATCGGCACTGTTTCTCTCTCACCGAAGGTGTTCTGGATCACAAAGGATCTAAACGTGCCCTTTGGCATCTCAAGAGCTCAGGGCACAGCTACACCTAAGGCCAGCCTAACCTACCCACAACGGTTCTTACTGTTTCTGCCTGATACATATAATGTGTGAGCATCTCAAGAGTGGGTTTTTTTTTTCTTGGTCTAGGCTTTATGTATTGTATTTACAGAACACCAGGCTTATGTAAAAATATGCTTCCAGCTGAGCTCTGACTTTTTACAACCTCTGGATACCTGCTGTTGCAATGCTCAAAGCTACTCCCAGATATAAAAAAATAATAATAATAATAAAATAAAACTACTTATGCCCATGTGGTGACATTTTATCCAGTAATTGTTAACTGAAACTGAAATTGAAAGTAAAAAGCTCCCTCAAAAGTCTTTGCATGAGATTTCATTAGTTCAAGTCAAAAAGAGATGAAACCATGAAAAGAAAAAAAAAAATCCAGTACACATACACACTTACACACACTTTTCCCAGTGGGTAGATCTGCCCGTGTACAAACACAGGTCCACGGAGGCTCAGAACAGGAGGAGAATCAGCTGTGAAGTAGGAGGTAGCAAGGGAGGAGGGACTCAAATAGTGTTCACCACAAGGTAGAAATAAAATTGGTAGGACCATCAAGTATGTGTAGGCATAAACTTTTTGGCAACCCACTTTTAAAAAGGGTTCACCTCTCCTCTAGCCCACCACCCAGCAGAGTTATTGGAAGAGAAAAGTTATTAAGATGTGGGAGAAGTGCACCCATGTAACAATAATTCTTTGGGGGCAAGCTCCATCTTCTTTGGCAGCAGTTCAGTCCTGTAGCAAACACCAACTATGACTCAGTAGCTGCAGACCAGTCCTCTAGGCAGGCAGATACCATACAGGAACTGACAGCTATAGACCAGTCCTTTCAGCAGGCAGACACTAGGCACAGACAAGCAGCTGTAGTTCAATCCTGAAGAAACCACAAGGCTCACCAGCCAGCCTGAGGTGAGGCCTCAGGAACCTCACTAGTAGTTCTTAGGCAAGTTTCTCTCAATGTCAGCCTTATCACAGTGGAGCTCAACAGTGCTATGTAAGGTGAACTAATAAATATGTGTTGTTGGCAAAGGAGAGGCAGAGCAAAGCAAACCAAGGCTCAGTGTTCATTTCCCTCTGTCTGTGGGGTCATATTTATACTTCTTCATCACAGGTCCTTACACATGTTCGCTATATCAAAACATCCTTTCACCTGTGTCTGCTTCAGAAAAACATTCTTTCCCATGTCTGCTCCAGCAAAACTTCCTTTCACCTGTGTGTCCCCTCACGTATGAATGTTTTCAACCTAATTATTGCTAAGTCTTTGCCCATCATTTGCCAATTTGGAATCTTTATCATATACCGTTCTGATTACTGTACACATATGTAATGCGTTTTGACCAAATTCACTTCCTAGTTCCTCCCCCATCCTTTCCCAGATTCCCCCCATCAGGTCTTCCTCCCAACTTCATGTATTCCTTTGTTGCTATCACTGAGTCCAGTCGATGATGGTAGCATGAACATGGTGTAGGACTACCCACTGGAGCACAGGCGACCCACCTAGGGCTGAATCCCTGAAGAAAACAGACTCTCCTTCCTTCAGCAGCCAATAGTTCTTCAGCTAGGGTGGAGCCTCAGAAGCCCCTCCCCAGTCCGTGCGTATTTTGCCTGGCTCGATCTTATGCAGGTCTTGTACAGGCAGCCAAAGCCACTATGAGTGCATGGGTGCAACAGGCCTGCTGTGTTCGGATAACACTGTTTCTTCAGAGTCTTCCACAACCTCCAGTTCTTACAATCTTCCTGCCTCCTCTTCCAGGATGATCCCTGAGCCATGGGCTGTGGGGTGGGGCATGATAAAAATGTTTCATTTAGGCTAAGAGCTTCACAGTCCCTTCTCTGCAGTTTGACCAGTTGCGGCTGTCTATTTTCTCTGTCCATGACAAAAAGAAGCTTCTCTGAGGAGGGTTGAGAGCCACATTAATCTATGGGTATAAAGCTGAGTACTTAGAGAACAGAGCCATTTGATACTATGTCCATTTAGCAACATAATAATAATAGGTTCTGCCCCTAGGGCCTATAGCCTACTGTGACTTTTATCTTTACCACCTGGCTTTTCCGATTGGTTCAAATGAAAACTTATATTTGCCATGGGAATTTGAGAAACCAATCCACATTGTTCTCTGAAAGGTCAGCTTTTGACTCTTTTCCTTTAGATAGTTGATGTTTGTAAGGCATTTTTCAATTCAGGTTGTTGAGTTCAATATGTCATCCTGTTGCTTCATGTGTTCAGTACCCCATGGCCAGATTAGCTGATTCTAAGTTAGTTGATATCTTCCAATTCTTCTTATTATAGTTTAAATAAAATTGAAGTTATTGAGTATGACAAATCCCCTCATCACTCAAGCTTTTCCCTGTTTTCTACTCCAAAGTCTCTTCTTCAGTGAGCAAATTCTACTTCTGTTTGTTCCCACGTATTTGTCACTGTTCCTGCCCTTGTGTCTTTGTGCCTGCTGTTGCTTCTGCCAGTGATGTACTTCTAATGGTTCTTCTCACCCATTCCTCAGTCCTTCTAATCATTTAAAATGCTTCCTCAAGCTTTCCTGCCCAGTCTTTCCAATGCAGGTCCTCTGTGTTCACTCTTGTTTTATCCTAGTACTCTATTAAGTTCCTTTAGAGCAGCTTGGCTTTCTGTGTGAGCTTGAACACATCATCAGCTTATTTGTGCATCACATTTTCAATTTTGTAAGAAGGTTAATTGTAACAACTTTCAAAGTTGTTATGGGCAATAAAAAGGCAGAGTGCTTAATGACATATAGTAAACATAGGAGTGCTGCCTAACAGTTTGCATGTTTTTATTCAATTATTTTCCTGTTTTATCCACTAGATTTAACGTCTAATAGAAAAGGATCTTGTCTCTCATAGAAGAGTGTTCTGAAAACCCCAGGAACATGCCTGACACAGAGGAGTTGCTCAAAAACTGAGTTGAGTAAATTTGTGTTAACTAAATGAATGATTGCCCTTCCTGCTCTCTGACATCTCTAGATTGGACTCTTGGTTCATTCTCAGCTTTCTATGACTTCATCCCCAAGGCTAGCCAAGTAAAAGCATGGTGTCAACTTAAGTTTCAATTGATGTATTTTTTTCCCAGCAACCATATATCCCTCAATACCACCTTTACACTTCAGAACAAATCATTCCCCAGCTTGCCTGTTTCCCTCCCTCCCTATCCTTCTTGGCTTTCATCTTGAGTTTCTTTAACTAAAATGTATCTGAACATATTTCTGTGTCAGAAAACCCCATCACCTTTGAGTCTGGAGATGTATATTTCCTGGGGACTGCCATCTCTGTAAGTTAATGAATGAGTTGTTAATGATTAGATTCTCAGTGTTAGGAGCACACAATTGTCCATCCTCATGGTCACACTTCCCTTGGCTTAGATCACACTTCTTAGATCCATAGCTCACACCCTGTTTTCTTGATTCTTAACATAGTAACAAGGAACACAACCTCCCTTGACTTTTTTCCCAGATATGCTTCACCTTCCTTCATTCCAACACACTGTCCTTCTTCATTCTGACTGTCAAGAGACCTTAAGAGTCATGCAAACATGCCCCTGACCTGAAAACTTCTCCTCATTTGGCAAGTTTAACTTCTGACAAGGGTTTACACACACAAGAGCAGGATCCCTCAGATCCACCTGTTGCCAAACTGATGCTCCAACCTCCTGTGCGGACCCCACTCAGGACAGGACAATTTCTGTAGTACTTTAGCCACAAGTACCCTCAGTCACATTTATTAAGTGGCTTGGCTTTGGATGACAATAATATGAAAGAACTACTTGACCTTTCAGAGGGTATATAATTTATTAGAAGTAAAATGTGTTGGAGAATATATACATATGTACATATATAAATATATATTATATATGTATGCATGGGAATTAATCCTGAGCAATGCTGTACAGCTGTTGCCTGAAGAAAACACTTGTTCCTAGATACCTGGTTCTCTTTTGGCAGAAAGTGAGGGCCTATCTTGGAGTCCGATAGAATCAAACAGAGATCACAGATTCATCAGATACTGTGCAAACTCTGAATGATTTCACATGCCCAAGGCTGTTCCCTCATCTATAAAATGAGGATAATACCAACTAGCTTGCAAGATTTCTTACAAGATTTATAATTGAATGGGCAATGTAGTGGATACCATGAACATGAACAGCAGCTCTTAGTATTCCTCCACACCACTAGCCAAAGGAGTGTGTAAAGAGGAGCCCACTGAAAATATCAAAGCATTGTGTTCCTCCTCAAGCAAGAGCAAAGTGTCCACACTAAGCTAGATGTTGCTCACCTTTCTCTTGAGAGGCACCAGGAAGTAAATGTTCAGCATATTAGATAGAAGAATAAAACTCAGTACCTGCCAAGACTATGTACAGCCTACTCAAGGAAAAAACAAATTAACTTCACAGCTTGTAATTGGAAAAAAGGACATGGGATAGCCGCTAACTGTTTTCCTTTCTCTGCCTTTGGCTTGTTCTTCTAACAGCTCGCCTTTATCACTCTGCACTGCCATGACAGCAGGGCAGGTAGATCTGGGGTGTCCCTGCCAACCCCAACCCCACAGTCAGACTTGACGTTAAAAGTATCGAACATCCCAGCAACCCCTTTGGGGTGGTGTAAAACCAGCTAGACACCATGCTGCAAAAGAGAAGTTAATGCGCCATGCTTAGGGAACACTTAAGCCAGAAAAGCCTACAGGTCCCTGCCAGCCCTGATTCCATGATTCAGTGAACAGAAAGGACCAGAGTGCGGGGGCGGGATGGGTCAGACAGCTTTCTAAATGATCTTCCACAGAGAGGGAGTCAGCTGCTTAAATGCCATGAAGCCAGACATCAAATACACTGGGGCACCTACTTTTATGTAATTTCATATGCCTCCTAAGTAAAACATATAAATGGCTTAAGCCAGGGCATGTTTTGTTTTGTTAAGCTGAATCTTCCCTTGCCTGCATTAGTCACAGAGGAGGTGAGATGAGGTTAAGAATGAGACCAATTCATTGCCTGCTGTACTAGGAGGATGACTATCTGGGGTAATTTATGAGAGCTATGCCTCAGCTATGGAACACGAAAATATGTGTAAAGCAATCTGAATGGTGCCCAGCTAGCACACAGAATGAATTCAATAAAGTATGTAGTTTAGCTTACCTCAACTGCCACTTGTATAAGCGTCGAAGGAATCCAGTCCCTATTGATTAGATGGATAATATCTTTGAAGCTGTCTTTTGAAGAGTTTTGTGTAGCTGGGTTTTCATCAACCCTGAAGAGGTAGGGGACTAGGAAATACATGAAATGGTCTTTACTGTAGATGAATCTGAGCCAGGATGAGAATGGGGTGTGGAGGACTCTCCCAGGGCAGTCTGTCTGTACTGTCTGTCTTTCCATGTTTATGCATGTAACTGGAAAAAAAAGTAAGAACACTCAGATAAATTTTGTTCACATCAACTTTTCTTCTTACCTCAAGAAGCTGTGAACTGGCAGCTTTCAATGTGAAGACTAGGGGCTGGAGAGATGGCTCAGTGGTTAAGGGCACTGTCTACTTTTCCAGAGGTCCTGAGTTCAATCCCCAGCAACCACATGGTGGCTAGCAACCACTGTAATGGGATCTGATGCCCTCTTCTCACATAGCATGAAGTTGTACATACAGATAGAGCACTCACACACATAAAATAAATAAATCTTTTAAAAAAAAAACCTGAAGACTAGAGTTCCTCTCTGGTAGTTATGAGAATTTTGGCCAAAGAAGTATAAATCACTATGCAAATGGATTTCATCTGTTCTTTATAAATACATGTAATGCTAAAGTCTATATGAGTTAGTCTCAAACTAACCATAATTACTATTCATAATTTCATCAAGCCCTGCTAAACACTCAAATAAATAAATACCTCTTTACTTAAATTTCTTCTCCTTCTCGATTACTTGAGAAAAGATGTCTCAAGAGGGAAAGAGGCCTCAAAAGTAAGAGATGGTGACAGGGAGAAGGGGGGACTAGAGAAGTGGCTTTGTGGTTAAGAGTATCCACTATTCCCACAGAGGACCGGGTTTAGGTTTCCGGAACCCACATGGTAGCTCCAGTTCAGGGGTTTCCCTCACCCTCTTCCAGCCACAGCAGGCATGGATATGCCACACGTGTACATGTATGCAAATCACTCCCACACACTAAGTAGAAACAAGTACACCTTTTAAAAATGGTGACAGGAATTTTGTTGTGATCATACTAGCTGTTAAATACCAATCTTAAAAGAAAATCTAAGATTAAGTGTATTTTATCAAAATATATAGCCAGAATATAGGAGTGTCTCTAACTTACTGAATAATGGTGAATATCCAAGAACAAGAACAAAAGAAAGACATTTAAACAGAGAAACCCAGAAATGTCCACATCAGCTTTTCTTTTTACCTCAAGAAACTGTGAAATGGCAGCTTTCAAACTGAAGACTAGGGGCTGGGGAGATGGCCCAGCGGTTAAGAGCACTGTCTACTCTTCCAGAGGTCCTGAGTTCAAATCCCCAGCAATCAAATGATAACTCACAACCATCTGTAATGGAATCTCTTGTGATCCTGAGCTGATCATAGACATGTGGGAAGAGTTAAGATTATGTTTTGCCTATACCTTCTTAATTTTCTACTCTATCTATTGGATTAAACATAAAGTCTTCATGGCATGCCAGGCAGGTGTCATCTTTCATGTATGATATCTGGAGAATAAAATTCTAACTCCAGCTTCAAAAATTTTTTTCATATGACCTTAAATCCCAGAAAACTTTTCATTAGCTAAAAGTATAGCTAAAAGTATAGGTAGTTAGTTAAGCATATATAGGAAATTCTGTGGCAATCAAGAGAATATCTTATGGAGGCCTAAGATAGAGAGGCTTAGAAAGGGCTGCAAATGCTTCTAATGCTGTTCCATTAGCATAAGTTAGAGAATTACATATGGAGCATGGAGGGTGCACGGTGGGGCAGCAGGTGAAACACTTGCCACAGAGACCTGGCGCACCCGAGTTTCATCTCCACAACCCACAGGGAAAGGAAAGTAACTCCTGAAAGTTGCCCCTGACCTCCAATGTGTGTCATGGCACACATGAGCACACATCACACATACTCACACCACTATACATTATCACCATCATCATCATAATAATAAATAAAAATTGGAGCATTTTTATTTATTTATTTTTATTTATTATTATATACTCATCATCTATTATATGAGCATTTATAGTAACCGTGCTTCTAAATGATGAGGTAAATGTAGCTTTATTCTTTTTTTTTTTTTTTTGTATCTTATTAATCAGGCATTGTTTTTATTTTTTTTTCAGGGGGTACTGGTTAGTTCATATTGTTGTTCCACCTATAGGGTTGCAGCCCCCTTCAGCTCCTTGGGTACTTTCTCTAGCTCCTCCATTGG
>NC_034598.1:84327921-84338868 GCF_900095145.1 Mus pahari | reverse complement strand
GACAGTGTCTTTTGCCTTACAGAAGCTTTGCAATTTTATGAGGTCCCATTTGTCAATTCTTGATTTTACAGCACAATGTAGCTTTATTCTAATGCTGCACAGTGAAATTAGAAATCTGTTACTTACCGCAATAGCCACGATCACAATCACTCAGGAAAGCCGTGCACTGTGTTTCTCTATAAACTGACATCAAGTTGAGTCAAAGCTGTAAGGTAAGAAGCTAAGATGTAGCATTTTATTCGAAGAAATATGATGTCACTCTTCTCTTCTCTAGTTGGGTTGTTGTCACCATAGACCCTCCCACCCTACAAGTAAAACAATCAGAAAGCACTTAATTTCCTGTTAAGAAGAGAAATGTTTGGATTTTAATTCATGAAATGTGCAAGACCATAACATTTCTTCATGCCGTAAAAAAATAAAATATGTATGCTTTTCCAGTGGAAGTTTGTGAGAGATCGATGTCGTTGCACTATATATGCATCCTGTTTTAAATATCCCATTGAACTAAGGCCACACAAATTGTGAGAAGAATCTGACTGACCCAGTTATAAAGCAGATGCCATTTCACACACACACACACAAACACACACACACACACACACACACACACACACACACACACGGTCGACATTATCTCTTGATGTCTTTAGCTTGAGCCTGCCTGAAGAAAAAGAATAGAAACAGTTCCTGCTCCAGTGTGCATTAAGAAGAAGCCAGCCTTCCTGAGGTGCTCAAAGGTGGTTCCCTAGCACTTGATTTAATAGGGAATGTGAAGTCAAAGATTCTAAATGAATGCAATATTGTATCAAAGTTATGAAACCACACGAACTTCTCATGCTGTTCTGAGAGCCGGGGCCATCAGTGCGGACATCCCTGAGATATGATTTCAATAAATAGTTGTTCTATCTCTAATGGGCCATTAAGCAGGAAACGCAACTACTCATTTCTGTGTGGTCATCTCAGTGGTCTCTCTGAGCCGAAAACCTCCATATATAACAGTCTCCCCACGGTCAGAGAAGCGTTGGCTTCAGTTACCACGCATAGAATATTAGGTGATTTCTCTTCATTCTGTGATTTAAGAAGGTAATAAAGAGCCCTGGATCTGTCTGTTCTCATCAGGAAAAGAGCAGCAGCTAGAAAAACACCACCCCGGGCCTTTGATCACGCTAATAAGTTGTTTAGTTACTGACTAGCAAAACCACTTTCTCTATGATTACTCTTCCCAAAACCACCTGTGCGATGTTGGGTGCTGTGCTCAGTAGTTTGTCTATCTTATCTGCACTTGTCATTACATAGCACGGCTTTCTAGCATCGTAATAAATTGACACCGCCCCAAGTGTGACAACTTCATAATTCATTTTGACCACGAAATTATTGGGAGATAATTTGCTGAAGACACTATATTTAATATCCACGGACTATGACCAAATGGTATATAACTAACTACATCCCGATAATGATGAGTATGTTTTATTCCTGGTCTCGTTTGTCCCATCTATGTGATTTGACTATGGTTTCTGTCAGTAAGTTAGAGAAAACCTGACTAGCAGAACTTGCTTCAGTGACAGACAGACATGCTGGGAATCGGGTATTATCCAGTTCTGCAGTCACCATCCAAATTAGAAAGAACTTGGGTTCAGGGCCAAAAAGAACCAACCGGATTTGGCAATGAGAGGTCCGTCTTAACAATTGGTAGAGAAGTCTATGGCACTCCTCCTCATGATGGGGCCAGGGGAGAATGGTGTCATGGGATGGTGAGGAGAGGGGATGTACTGGAGTAGGAGGCTTAAGCAGAGGACTAGCAAGGAGCTCTGCTCACCAAACTAGTGATTGAGCAGTGATGTGCAAACTGGATGGAGGAATGCAGAGCTAGGTTTATATACGGCTTTTATTAGGGGAAAAGAGTCAAGTTGAGCTGAAACTCTCTGCATTAACAAAAGCAAGCAATAGTGTGAGCATAGCTCCTTAGGCAGAATGGGAATGCCTATGGTCTGCACAGTGTAACTGTGACCCAAAGGTAAAAAGAAATCATGAGGGTTGTAAAATCTTATTTTACTCTAAAAAGCTGTAAGAATTCATAGCACCACCAAGAAGGTATCCTATTGGCTAAGATTGCTCTGTCAAAAACAAGCAAACAAACAAACATTTTTTGAACTTCTTGGTAAACATTTCTTAAAGTCAACTTTAGGTTCTAGATTCTAAAAAACTAAAATAACATTTCAAAATACACACCCTATACTTACATATAATGATACTTATCAAAAGTTAAACATGGCTGAAATAATATTTTAATACATATCGATTAGTCTACTTCATTTTACAGGTAAGAGGCAAGAAGTCTAAATATATATATATATATATATATATATATATATATATGTTAAATATATATGACTTAACTACATTTCCCTAACCATAATCCAAATAGGTCCAAGCCAGCTTATATTTAAGCAAAAGAAAATTTGAAGATATATCAGGATATTGGGGGAGAGAGGTTAGTCTTTGTATTATAGAAACAGGGAAAATAAAACATTTTCTTTTTATTAGTATTTTTCACGACACAAAATAATTGTACATATTTGCCACACACGGTATGATGTTTCTATTTGTGTGTACATTTGTCTAGTGAACAAAGAAGAATAATTGGCAAAATGAAAAAAATTCTAATAGTATGCCTCATTAGGGACATTAAGTCCTTTTCTTTGTATTTTCCAATTCATAAGGTACATTCTTATATTTTGTATTACAACTCTCTACTTTCCACTCACTTTTAAAAGTGTTTTGTTAGTATCCTATATGCTAGGAAATCTGACCCGAAGCATAGAAGGTTACTGTGTATTTAACACTCTTAAAATCTCAGACTTCTCTACAATTGTTCCAAAAATCTCCACCCTTATTGAAAATAGAAAGGACAGTATATGAATGCTGGCAAGGAAAGACAGTGGACTTTCGGGACTTAATTGTTGAAACCATCAAATTATTCAAATATTGCTGCTAAATTTTTAGGATTAACTCTAGACCACAGGTCCTACAAACTATAAAATCTTAATGATACGCTTGCTGATATACAAAGAAACTAGACCCCACGTTTTGTGTGAGCTGAAGGTATGAACTGGTAGTTCAGTCCTTGGAAATCATGACAGAGGTTTAGCACATAAGTGGCCAGTGTTGTGATTGTTGTTCTAGGGTCAGTATGTGCTTTGGGGAATCCTCAAAGATGAAAAGTCAGACCGGGCTTCATATATTCCACTCAAGTTCCTTGAGCCCATTTCTGGAAGCAATAACGACTTCTCAAAATGAAGTCGTTTCTATGCTCAGCCATGCTCTATCGAGTGCACGTGGTGATTTCTTAAGAGCAGTGTTTCCTGTGGCACAGGGCCAAGGCTGGCTTGACTTGTTTTTCATTAGCCTTTCCATTATCACGCTGCTATCACTCTACCTCCACCGAGATGGCTGGCATAGGTTAAGCATGGGCATGACGCTATGAGTAGGCGGACCGCTTTTGTTCTGTGAATGGCCATCTTAAATCCCTAACCGTGATACCATTCAGACAGCTTTAATCTGCTAACAACAGTCAGTTATCTGTTTGTAACATAGTCTGATATTAAACTGTTTACATCCATCTCTTCTACCCTTCCTCTGTTCCAATCTGGGGGAAAGATCTATCTGGGAAAACATCTAACCCATCTCCTGCCCACTTTGAGTTTCCCAT
This sequence comes from Mus pahari, assembly GCF_900095145.1. Taxonomy (NCBI): domain Eukaryota; kingdom Metazoa; phylum Chordata; class Mammalia; order Rodentia; family Muridae; genus Mus; species Mus pahari. The sequence continues at coordinate 84,335,156 of NC_034598.1, read as the reverse complement.
CTCTTCATTCTGCAGGTCTAACCTCCAGCTAAAACTGCTTGACGGTTTTCCATAGTTTTCTGCCTTCCGTAATGATTACCGAAGCCAGGCCCATCCCATCCCTAAAACAACCATAGCACCCTCTTAATGGTCTTCAGGACCCCAGGACTGCCCTTTCTAGTTCATTTTCTGTCACTCAGAGCCTAAGTACCTGGTTTTCTCCATGTTTTTCTGTCATTTCTCATGCTATGCATTAATAGAATGAAAGTTGATCATTCAGAAAAACAGCAATGCAAACTCCTGAACTTCCACCCAAACCTCAAATCTTCAATCTTATTTTTTTGTTTTAATGAAGTATAATCCATGTGCTTGTGTATGGAGCATTATTCAGTGGATAATGACCAAATCTGACTAATTAACATTTCAGCTTCTTAAATATCATCCCTACAATTTATAAAAAATATTAGATTCTTATAATAATTTTAGAATCTATAAAATTTAAAGAATTTAGCTAGTCCTGCATATGTAGCAGAAGATGGCCTAATCGGCCATCANTGGGAATAGAGGCCCCTTGGTCTTGCAAACTTTATATGACCCAGCACAAGGGAAGGCCTGGGCCAAGTAGTGGGAGTGGGTGAGTAGGGGAGCAGGGGCGGGGGAGTATAGGGAACTTTCGGGATAGCATTTGAAATGTAAATAAAGAAAATAAAAAGAAAAAAGAAAAAAAAAGAATTTAGCTAGTCTACTGTGTGATGTAATATTTTAATAAATTTCTCCCATCTATCCGTCCCTTCATCCAATCTTCCAGCCACTCTTCATAGCTTTACAACATCTTTTCTACTTCTGGCTTCTACCAATGAGTGAGAAAATGTGGTTGCCTTATTCCATTTAGAATATTCAAGTCTTCGATTTAAAGTGAAACTCTATCCTGTGAACCTGAAAGACCGGAGCCCTGAAAGAGGCACCAAATGAGCAGTCTCTACTTTTCTGTTTCCAAAACTGATCCAGGGCTTAAAATACTCACTTTAGAGACATTTGGGAGTAGACTGGTCCTTGGAGAATGTGAGTTTCAGCCTTTTCATCTTGTAGGGAAGGAAACTGAGGCCCAGTGGTAAAAGTCAAAATAATCTTTCTAAATTTAGAATTCCATCATGTATCTCTTTTTTTAAGGCTGCCCATAGCTTTTCATGATGGCCAGAATGAATATAAATTCATTGTGCCATAAAGTTTCGTTTAACCTAGCCTGGGCTTACTTTTCCAACCTTACTTTTTTTTTCCTCTCCATTTTAGTCCCATATACATGTGTTTTTCTACAGGTTATTGTACGTGGTTTCCCTTTTGTCCTTCTTGTTTGGGGTCCTAAGCATAGTTCAGATATCTGATTATACATCACCTTCTCCAAATGTGTGCCCTTGATCCCCTCAGGATTCCCAAGCAAGCATCACATGGTACCTATTTGCAGTTTGCAATCATCACATGGAACCTGTTTGCAGTATGCAAATGGAGGGAGCAACTACCATCATTTGCAGACACTTGCATCTTCTTCATTGTTCCATCTCTGTGTTTTTAAGAATCTGACATTTGATATTCTAAAATGAATTATTTTTACTTTTAACCTGCCATGTACCTGTCAATTTTCCCATCAGCCCTCCTCACAAAAATCTATTTTCAGATTAGTTTTTAAAAATAAATGGATTCATTCACATCCTTCTAGAAGTCACTGAAAATCTTGAATGATGACTCTTCCTGGAAGCCCTTATACTTTTACAGGAATGGAATTCTAAGTCATAGGAATGACTCTTCAATGCAGAGAAGTTAACCATAATAGAAAGTTATGAGAGATGTATGTGAGGGAAGGTCAGCTCCCATACCCTCCCAAGAGTCCCACAGGTGACCTACTCTTCACACATACAAAGTACAATGACTCTGTTTTTGTTTATAGAACTCAGAGAACTTGTCTAACTCTGTGGAAAGTAAATTCTTATTATAGCATAAATGGCTAGATCTATCACATAACCTTTCTGGTTTTATTTCAGGGAAGCAATGTTATGGAAGATCAGGATTTGTTGGAAATTGGAATCCTTAACTCTGGCCACAGACAGAGAATTCTACAGGCGATCCAGCTCCTTCCAAAGGTAGGGGATGCTTCATTGGACTCACTCATAAATAGCTTCTAATTGATGTATGGTCAAAGCATATAACGGTATAGGCATGGGCATGCAGTGTTTCTACAAGCCGCTGCAGCCCATAAAAATAGTCTTAAGTCCCACTTTAATCAGACACAAAAGACTGCCACAAGCTTCACTTGGTTTCAAACTGACCTGCAAGAATGCCATATAGCCAGCGCTATAGAGCAGTGGGACGGATTCAGAATATCTCTTCTGCATGAGTCCTAACTCAGGTCTAATGACAACTTAAGGAAGATGGGATTCATGTTGATTGCATTCAGAAATGCCCTTGGCTTAAAAGCTTCATGAATGGTTTCCTTTTGCGGCTATACATCTGGCAGGATTAATATCAAAAATATATTTAAAACTAAACAAACAAATAAACAAAGCCCTGAACTCCCCCCACAAACCAAACAACCCGATCAGTGGATGGGCTAATAGAGTGGAGAGGAAGTTCTCAAAAGATGAAGAGTAGAGAGCCAACAAGTATGCTAAAAGTGTTGAGCATCCTTCTTCATTGTGCTGGTTTTATGTCAGCTTGACACAGGTTAGAGCCTTTGAGGAGGGAACCTCAATTAAGAGGGAGCATCAATTTAAAATGTACCCTGACTAACATACAGACATAAAGAAGATGCAGTTTAAAGGTAGATCATGAATCTATCTCATACCACTCTGGATGGCTAGCATTAAGGAAACAAGCAACAACCAATGCTGGAGAGGATTAGGGGAAAGAAAAAAATATGTATATACTGTTAGGAGAGATGTAAGTTAGCCCATTCACTGGCCCAAAGGTTCCTCATAAAACTCTAAATATCATTACCTAGTTATATGAGCAATCGGTGTATGTCTGAAGAACTCTAAGTCAGTGTACTCTACAGATTCCTACATGCTGCAGCTATGGAGTCAGCCGAGGTATCCGTTAGCATGTGAATCGATTTGTTTTCTGGTGTTGTATATAGATAGTATATTTGCATGGTAGAGTTTTGTTCACCATAACAAGGAATGAAAATTTGTCATTATATGGAATATAAAGATAACTGGGATCATATTAAGCCAAATGAAATGTAGAAAGAAAAGTATTGCATGTTTTCTTTCATTTGAGAGTCCTAGAATTCCTGGTAAACTAAGAAGAACTTACACCCACTCATACATCTGTGCAACGTGAAAACGTAAGGGAAATATTGGAATGGAAGAGACTATCAAAAGCAACAGCAGGAAGGTGTGGTCAAAGTGCGGGATATTCTTAAAGAATTTGTCTGTACAAGAATGAACACTGTGTGCAATGAATATACACCAATGAGAATGTTGGGGTGAAAGAGCATCATGTTCTATACGAAGCAATTCCAAGACTTAGCCTCTAGAGTCCCTACAAAGGAATTGCCTAATAACAAAAGACATAATCTGGAGACGTCCGCGGTGCCCCATCCCATCACACAGTTGAAGTTGATGAGTTGGCTTTCCAGTCTAGATGTGATTTGTCAGGCAGGTATCAGTTTTTAGTGGAAACTGTGTAACCTAGCAACAGAGCTGACCTTATGTTTTCAGACAAGGTTTTAAAGGAAGAGGTAAGATGTAAGTACCAGTCTTACAAGGTAGGTAGGATTTTAATTGGGAAGGGAAGGGAAAGGCACTTCAGGAGGCCAGAAGGAGCTGTAATTGCAGGTGTTACCCGGGGAATCACTCTCTAGGAGCATTTGGGAAATAATCAGTCATTTAGAATCCAGTGGGATCAGCACAACAATGGGAGTGTTCTTGATTGTTCCAGTGAACAATATGGTTAAAATATTTAAGATGGTAAGTTGTACGTGCATTTGCCATGGTTTCCAAAGTCATCAGAATAGGAGAAAATGCAATGTGCTTAAAATAAGTGAAAAATGTGGCCTATAGCCAAAGATAAAGCGGGAAGAGTAGGTTTCTTCTATTTGACTAAAGCTAAGGAATTTGAACACTTTGTGGGTCTCAGGGAGTGCCTGTGACTAGAATACTCTATTCTGCTTACTTCTGGAGGCAGTTTACCAGAGGGAACTGAAGGAGAGTTGAAATGGAGTCTGCAGGTGAGAAAAGATGAAGGGAGGAAAGATTGGAGCAGATGAACTGTAATGAGGCACCTACAATCACCAGCGATTGCTGGGTCTTCTCCCCTGTTTATCTCTCTTCCTGTCTAGGGAGGATATAGTTTCCCCTCAGACAGAAAAAGAGAAATATTAATCACAGTTTCTTAGCAAGCAATCTGATGACATTTGCCCACTGACAGTGAACTAAGTTTCTGCTGATAGGAAGTTAACACATTAGCAGATTCAAGGAGAGCCAGACACACTGAAGAGCTTAATCATACAAGTTTCTATATTAAAAAAGAAAGACTGAAAAATGCCTTTAGACTTAATTCTCGAAATAATTCCCACAGGCATGTTATTCACTTTGCTACTTAAAGTATTGTTTCCTTAATAAATGTCCACTTGCTTTTAGCAAGAGCTTATACAAAGCTGTGTACAACACCCAATGCCGTCCCCACCCTTTAAAACAAGTAGGAGTGAACTCATGCATAACAGTGAACGGCCCATGTGCCATCATTTAATGTTCAATCCAAACAGTATCATCTCACTTCTCCTAAGAAACTTGGCCTAACCTGGAAGCACTTCTTTACTAAATTATAGCAGTTAGAAATCTAATGCAGGTATTCCCCCATTTAATAAGCCCGCCAACAAATATTCTCTTCTATTATCATGGTTAGGCTACCTGAACCAATAATTCATTGATCCTCTCGACCCTGAACCATTCATCTACCTCCATTTCTCCCTCCTGCTTGCTCTGCACCTCCACAAATGGATTTTCATGCTGTCTCTCTCCACCAAGTCTTCCAAACTGTGAATCAAATCCTGTTGCACTAGGCTGAAGCTCACCAGTGTGATTTTCTAAGCCTTCAGAATTAGAAGAAAGCCTTTACCTTGGCCTACAGAAGATAATAAGACCTGTCCCTTTCCTACTGCATGGTCATATCAGGGAACGGTCATCATCATCATTCTCTTCTACACTCAAGTCACCGACTTTCTCTGTTACACAACGTGACAAGCTCATTTCTGCCTTGGGTGCTTTGTTGATCCTTCAGATCCCCATACATCAGTAAGGCTTGGACTCGGATACCCACTCCACAGAGGCATTCCTGGATTAACACCCTCCCCTCAGTAGCTACCACTCTCTTTGATAGTGCCTGCTTTATTTTCCCCATAGCACCTATGGCTCCCTGAAGTTATATCGTTTATTTGTTTCTTCATTATTTTCCATCTTGCCACGAGGTAACCAGTCCCAGAAGTTCAAGAACCTTGACTCATTGCCCCTTTCTATAAAGCCAACCCCTTGACGGTTGCTGGCACCAAGCAGCTCTGCAAGAAACATTTGTGGAATGAGAACATGTAGTAATCTCTGATTTATTTGAGATTTTTGCATCTTTATGCTTGCTTTCATCTGAAGATACTGATGATAGTCTGCACATAAGCATCCCAGTAGCAGAGATCACTCAGTGCCTTGAAATTTCCTTGTACTTTATGACCATTAAAAGGATGAATGAATGGGTAAATAAAAGTTGCCTTATACATCACTCAGATAGGTTTAAAGCTCAGAATGCTTCAATTTTCAGATAATTCTAAAGTTATCCACAGATAATTTCATGAGAAATGCAGGGGAACCTTAACCTAGAATTATTTGGAGAATAAATAAAGTATTTATTTTTAAGACGGGGCATTATCCCCTTTGTAGAAAGCAATGTTATAGAAACAAGGCAAAATTAAGCTAATGCACTCAAGAATCTGGTGAGGACGTTCCTACTGCATTCACGCAAATGAGTAGAGAATGCATAAGAATGGCTAGATTCATCCTCCACAGCACAACAGACCATTGCAATGCTTCAAATTGATGCTTTGCCTTTTTAGGTAATGAGCCCAGTCTTCAGAGGGCTAATGGCATGGTATTAGTGATGGAACATTCATCTGAATTCACTGAGGCTTTGCACTGACAGAATGTCTCTTTGGTTTTTTTGCTGTTGTTGTTGTTTTTCCACACAATTTCTGGGTTTCAGAATGTTTGTGCTCCTCCTCTGTCATGGGAAGCATTTCATAAGCACTGTCTGAGATGCCTTCACAGCACACTGTATTTGGGATTTGATGAGGTTACTCCCAAACAGAGACAAGAAGGTCTTCAAAGCATAGCCCTGACCTGATGGTTCCTGTCAAAGCTTGTTTTATGTATGTTCTGTTGATTCAAATTTTGAAGGAAAATAACTTTTTTGGCAAGACCATTCCTCACACTTGTCTGTTTTGATGTTGAAACATACACCAGTGCAAAGACCCACATGTTTTTTTTAAATTATTTTATTAGATATTTTCTTCATTTACATTTCAAATGCTATCCCGAATGTCCCATATACCCTCCCCCCACCTTGCTCCCCTGCCCACTCACTCCCACTTCTTGGCCTGGCCTTCCCCTGTATGGGGCATATAAAGTTTATAAGACCAAGGGGCCTCTCTTCCCAATGATGGCCAACTAGGCCATCTTCTGCTATATATGCAGCTAGAGACATGAGCTCTAGGGGTACTGATTAGTTCATATTGTTGTTCCACCTATAGAGTTGCAGACACCTTCAGTTCCTTGGGTAGTTTCTCTAGCTCCTCCATTGTGGGCCCTGTGTTCCATCCTATAGATGACTTTGGGCATCCACTTCTATATTTGCCAGGCACTGGCATAGCCTCAGAGAGATAGCTATATCAGTGTTCTTTCAGCAAGTTCTTGCTGGCATATGCAATAGTTTCTGCATTTGGTGGCTGATTATGGGATGGACCCCCGGGTGGGGCAGTCTCTGGATTGTCCATCCTTTCATCTTAGCTCCGAACTTTGTCCCTGCACATTCTTTAATGGGGATTTTATTCCCTGTGTTGGGGAGGAATGAAGTATCCACATGTTGGTCTTCCTTCTTCCTGATTTTCTTGTGTTTTGGAGATTGTATCTTGGGTATTCTAGGTTTCTGGGCTAATATCCACTTATCAGTGAGTGCATATCAAGTGAGTTCTTTTGTGATTGGGTTACCTCACTCAGGAT
>NC_034598.1:84315420-84326106 GCF_900095145.1 Mus pahari | reverse complement strand
GGTTCCCTCACTAAGGATGATATTCTCCAGATACATCCATTTGCCCAAGAATTTCATAAATTCATTGTTTTTAATAGCTGGGTAGTACTCCATTGTGTAAATGTACCACATTTTCTGTATCCATTCCTCTGTCAAGGGACATCTGGGTTCTTTCCAGCTTCTGGCTATTATAAACAAGGCTGCTATGAACATAGCGGAGCATGTGTCCTTATTATTCTAATATCAAATAAAATTGGCTTCCAACCCAAAGTCATCCATTTGTCAATTCTCGGTCTTACAGCACAGGCCATTGCTGTTCTGTTAAAGAATTTTTCCCCTGTGCCCATTTCTTCGAAGCTTTTCCCCACTTTCTCCTCTATATATTTCAGTGTCTCTGGTTTTATGTGGAGCTCTTTGATCTACTTAGACTTGAGCTTTGTACAAGGAGATAAGAATGGATCAATTTGTATTCTTCTGCATGCTAACTGCCAGTTGTGCCAGCACCATTTGTTGAAAATGCTGTCTTTTTTCCACTGGATGTTTTTAGCTCCTTTGTCAAAGATCAAGTAACCATAGGTGCGTGGGTTCATTTCTGAAGACCCATATGTTTTTAAACACAGTTGGTACATTCATGGTATACAGTATACTACATGCATTCTAACCAGTCTCCTTCAGACTATTTATCTGGCCGAGTCAGCTTCTTCCCCCGTTAATTTGCCTCTGTCTTTTGTGTTACATTGCCTCCAGCTGTAAACTATCAATAACTATCAATTCTCACACAGCACCTACTTCTTCCACCAGTCCCAAATTGGGATTTATTCAGATCTAAAAGTTCCCCTAAGCTTTTGAAGATCAAACTTCATACTCTTCCCTTTATGGGAAGAAAACCATGCCAACATTTTCATAAGAAGTTTTGTACGCTCTTATATACTAGACATGTAGTTCTTTTTCTGTCTCTTAGACATAGGGACACAGAGAAATTATCTGCTCACTTACTTGTAACATATTACCCTTTATTATTACCAGATACGAACCCCACAAACAAATCTTTGAATAAACCTTTAATATGTTTTCCTTTTAAAGGGGTATAAGTGTCCTTTGGTAATAGAACACCAGCAGGTCAACTAATCAAAGGATTTTCATTTTATAAAGGTTTAGAGTACTTTGCATCAAGACCCATATTATATCTTCTTAATATCTCTTCTACTTAATTGAAAATGTAGCCAATCAAATCCATGCCTATCATGTCCTGGTTTCCCCTGTTTCCCTGTTTCATCTGCAAATGCTTCCCACCTTGCTTTTGGAGTTACTCAGCAGCAGTCTGCCACTGCCATCCTTCCCACAATTCTCTGCCCTCTGACTTAGCCCTGTGCTTCACCATCCAGACCGTGTTTCAGGTCACCAGCAGCCACCAGAACAGAGTCACTGAGCCCCTTTCTGTCCTCAACTGCCTTCAGTAGCTCTGGTCTGATGACAGCCTGTTGACATTCTGCTCTTTGATTCCACTTCCTAGCACTCCGCTCTGCCCCTCCTTTGCCTACTCTTGACCTATAACTCAAATTCAAACCTCTCTGAGAGCTAGTGGACTGGCTAGTTTTGTGTCAACTTGACACAACTAGAGTTATCACAGAGAAAGGAGCTTCAGTTGGGGGAAATACCTTCAAGAAATGCTGTGATGCATTTTCTCAATTAGTGATCAAGGGGGGAGGTCCCCTAGTGGGTGGTACCATCTCTGGTTTGGTAGTCTTGGGTTCTGTAAGAGAGCAGGCTGAGCAAGCCAGGGGAAGCCAGTCAAGAACATCCCTCCATGGCTTCTGTATCAGCTCCTGCTTTCTGACCTGCTTGAGTTCCAGTCCTGACTTCCTTGGTGATGAACAGCAGTATGGAAGTGTAAGCTGAATAAACCCTTTCCTTCCCAACTTGCTTCTTGGTCATGATTTTTGTGCAGGAATAGAAACCCTGACTAAGACAGCTAGTGTGTGTCACCATACAACTCTTGACCATAATACAGCTTCCTACACTCACTGTCTGTTGCCTGGTAAAGATGACGTTACTTCATCTTTACCGAATAATGAAAACCCAAGTTGGAGTTACCCTTTCCATCCGAAGCCAGTTTATTCATCATTTGTTGTAGTGACATTTCTACATTTCAATTATTTAGTTTACTGAATGATACTTTCTTAGTTGGGGTTTTATTGCTGTAAAGAAATACCATGATTACAACAACTCTTATTAAGGAAAACATTTAAGTGGAGCTGGCTTACAGGTTCAGAGAATTAGTCACTATGACAGGAAGCATGATGGCACAAAGGCAGACATGGTGCTGAAGAAGTAGCTGAGAGTTCTACATCTAGATAGGCAGGCACCAAGAAGAGAGAGTGACACTGGGCCTGGCTTGAGCTTCTGAAACCTCAAAGCCCACCCCCCAGTGACACACTTCCTCCAACAAGGCCACACTACTTCAACAGGGCCACACCTCCAAAATGCTGCTGCCTATGAATCTGTAGTGGTCGTTTTTATTCAAACCACCACATTCCACTCCCTGGCCCCCATGGCGCTTGTAGCCAAATCATAATGCAAAATGCATTTAGTCCAACTTCAAAAGTCCCCATAGCCTAAAACAGTCTCGATTGGCCCTGTTTAAAAGTTCAAAGTCTCTTCAGAGACTCTTGAATCTCTTAATGGCAATCTCTTCACTGTAATACCTGTAATGTCAAATTTTAAAAGCAGATCACATATGGTCAACATACAATGACATAGAATATACATTACCATTCCAAAAGGGAGGTTAGGGAGCATAGTGAGGAAATATTGACTAAAACAAAACCCGAAAAACCGAAAAACCAGATGGACAAACTCCAAACTCTGGATCTGTGTCTGATGTCAAAGCATCCTTTATCTCTCCAACCCCTTTCATCTTTGCTGTCTGCAATACACTTCTTGCTTTTGGGCTGTCTAGGCTTCCTGTTATCAGCATTCCTTAGCAGGTATTCCACAACTTTCGCATGTGTAACATCATGGGATCTCCAAGGCAACCAGGCTTCACCTTCACACAGTGGATTTCCTAAGTCCTCCGTGCACGGATGTCCCTGACACATCAGGCTCCAGCAGCTTTCCTTAGCCATGAAGGGAGATTCTATAACCCTTTCCTTGTATCCTTGACGCTAAACCAAGAACTGCATGGCCAAAGCAGCCAAGTTCTGCTGCCTGTTAGGGCTGGAATGTGGCTCCTTGTTCAATTACGTTTCTGTTTTCTATGATTTACTAAAGGTTTGGCTGGCCTGGAACTCCCTCTGTAGACCAGTCTGGCCTCAGACTCAGAGATCCACCTGCCTCTGCCCCCCACCCCCAATGCTGCACATACAGTACCATGCCTGGCCCTAAGCTCTTCTTTAATTCCTTTCCACAAGTTGGAAACTTAGCTGGATGAGGTCTTACTCTAAAACCATCACTCCCTTTATTCCACTTAGCATCAGGCTTCTCTCTAGTCTGTTTAAACTTCACAGTACCCCTTTCCCTTCAAACTGTACATTTTGTAGTTTTCTCTTGTGCAGCTTGCTTCTTTACATTATAGATCTGCTGGCTACCAATAACCATGTGACACAATCAGTCAACACTGGGCTGTTTTGAAATCTCTGCAAACTCAATCCAATCTCTCAAGAATAATCTCTAGGCTACACACTAATATTCTTCTCCTCTGAAACCTCTTGAGCCAGGCCCTAAACAGTTCAAATCACCCTGAGCACCACTGTCTCCCATGTTCCTACGAGGATGACCCATGAAGCCCCACTTAAAGTGTCCCATTGCTTTTACAGTCCAAAGTTCCAAAGTGTTTCATATTCTTCCAAGCAAATAAATGGTCCAGCTTAACACAGCAATACCCCACTCTCAGTACCAACTCTGTCTTGGTTAGTGTTCTGTGGCTGTGAGGAGACACCATGCCCATAGCAACTCTTATAAGGAAAGCATTTAATTGAGACTGGCTTACAATTTCAGAGGTTCAGTCCATTATCATCATGGCAAGAAGCACGGCAGTGTGCGGGCAGACAGGAAGCTGGAGAACGAGCTGAGAGTTCTACATCTAAGTGGGCAGGCAGGAGAGAGAGAGAGAGAGAGAGAGAGAGAGAGAGAGAGAGAGAGAGAGAGAGAGAGAGAACCTCACTTGAGCTTCTGAAACCTTAAAGCCCACTCCAGTGACACAATTCCTCCAACAAGGCCACTCCTCCAATAATGTCTCCATATTTGTCTATGGGGGAGAGGGATTTTCATTTAAACAACCACAGGTACCAAACACGTTTGATTGAATTAAATCACTCCCTTTTCTAACCTCACTATAAGACTTAGAAAAACAAAACAAAACAAAACAAAACCAATTCCTATTTCAAGAGAAACATAAGATTCTATATAACTACATAACAAATTTCCCACAAAGTACCAAGTTGCAACTTTTGTTGAGCAGGGATCCCAGTGTCATGTGACAGGATCTTCCATCCTAAGGTCTTTCCCAGGGGTACAGTCATCTCTAGACTCAGTTGGGAAGGGAGTACTTCGTAGCTCACACATGTGCTTACAGGCAGGGTTTAGCTCTTGCAGGGGGTGGAGTGGGGGTAGGGTGTCTATGTTTGTGGACCAGACTTTCCTTAGTTCCTTTGTATAGGCCTCTCTATAGAGCATCTTACTCAAGGAGTGCTGGCAAGATGGAACTCACGGTCACCTTAAATAATCACAAAAGTGGCATCCCATGCTTTTGCCATACCCAGGAACCAGTCACTAGAAAATGATCCTATTAGTCATGAGACACTGATAGAAAACAAACATGTTTGTTTCCAAAAGTTGTATTGGTGTACTTATTGATTTATATATATCAGATCAGTGAGCTTCAGACTGCAAATCTACGGTTGAATTTCTGGATTGCAGTATCGCGCTATGTCACGTCACCATCCACACTGACATGAGCTATAGGTCTCATATTCTTCATAAATATGGCTTCTAAATCACCTAATGTGAACACAGTGATGGTCTGGGGAAATTAAAGATGAAATTTCTTGTTATTGATGCTAGGTTTTTCCATTTAACCCCAGTTATATAGGGAGGAGAACTGGACCAAAAATTACATTATTATAAAGTATGTCTAGGAGAGGCGGATTTCTAAGACACCTCCCGCCCCCTCTGTCCTGAGTCTGAACATCCTTGTGTAAACATTGACTTTGCCTGTCTCTCCTGCGGAACCATGGTCAAACTCTGTTAGGACTTAAGGATATTAGAAACAAAAATACATTTTTGGAAAGATAGTGAAGCTAGACATCCTTTAATTTTTATGCCTGATTGAAGGGAATAAACCGAAGTGACAGGTGATGAGAAAATCAACAACAGTGAGACCGCCCCCCCCCCATGTGAACAGCCAAGGAGATACTCAAGAGTCTGGGCTCAAACCACTTTAAGGACAAGACACCACAGTCTGGTGGAAACCGTGGTGAGAAACCAAAATAAAGCACTTTGCTACTCCGGGTATCCCAGGAGGAAAAGAGGAGTCTGCGATGGAGAAGTGCAGAAGTGGCATTATCTCACTTAAGCCTCGCCACGCCCCTACTCTTGAAGACTCCTTTTTCAAGGATTTTAAGTCTCAAATGTTTCTGAGCTATAATCTCGATGGCTCACACAGACACGTATCAGCTTTAGGGAAAAGCATTCAACCAACGTAATTCCTTTAAAAGTCTGGAAAGTCAGGCTCGGCCTTATTCCCCTGTCACTTAGATAAATGACAGAAACTTGTCCCTATTTCTTCTACGATTTTTCAGAAGAATGGAGACAAGGCACAGGCCATGGACCCAGATGATTCCATGGTACCTTTTGTCGGGGCTACTTTTCATCCTCCCTTCCTATCACCCATTCCCTGTGTGCCCTCATCTTTCTACTTCTACTTCCCCTCCCCCTCCCCTCCTGTTGCTGTCCTAAATTTTGTGACATCCTGATTGACCTGAACATCAATTAAAAAGACACTGTGAAACAGAATCTCTCTTATAAGCGTATACACCACTTTAGTGTGGCAGTCCCAACCTAAAGAAGATGCGCAGGGCTCTGCTTTCTGTAGTTTCTGGCCTTTGACGTGACAGGGTCTGTGTGGCTCCATGCGGTCTTAAAAATGCTTTATTGTTCCAGAACACGAAAGTACGCTCTCTCATACCAATGGTTGGCAAGCTTTTTCTTGTAAAAAGTCAGACAATACTTTACCAGCCATATATCTTCCCTTGCAACCATTCAAGTCTGTTACAGAGTAAAAGCAGCCACAGGAAATTCAGAAAGAAGGAGTGTGTGTATGTGTGTGTGTGTGCATTTTAATAAAACTTTATTGACAAGAACAGGAAATGGGCAGGATTTGACTTGCGAAACATAGTTTACATACACCTAGCTTACGTTAGCAGTAAGTCTCCAGCTAGACGGTTTTCCTATGCTTCTAAGAATCTTTTTAGGGCTGCAGAGATGGCTCAGCGGTTAAGAGCTCTGATTGCTCTTCCGGAGGTCTTGAATTCAATTCCCAGCAACCACATGGTGGCTCACAACCATCTGTAATAGCTTCTGATGCCCTCTTCTGGTGTGTCTGAAGACAGATACAGTGTGTTCACATATATAAAATAAATAAATCTTAAGGGAAAAAAAAAAAAGATCTTTTAGTTGGGAAAGAAACTCAGATCAGAAATACTGCCTACTGTGTCAGACGAATATAAGACCCCAGGATGGCCCAGCAGCCTCCAGACATTATCCCCAAAACTCGGTGTGATAAAGTCATTTTGTAGTGATTGACAAGCACACTGGCTGTATATATCTGTTGGGAAAGATGTCACTTTTTTGGCCATCTTTGTGGGAACACTTCAGGGTCCCACTCTTATCAGTCAATAAATAGATGTTTATTACGCGCTTCCGTAAGATCTGGCCTGGGCTACTCCTCTCGCACAGTTCCCTCACACAGCTCTACCTCATGCACACAGGGACACAAAGAACTAACTCCAAAGCCTCCAGCCTTGGCATGTGCTAGTTTCTTGTGCCTCCTCCCTTTCACACGCTCTGCAGAATTTGGGGGTTCACACTCTTATCCTCTTCCTGCCCATATTATACCTTAACACCTTCACCTGCCTCCCCCACCCCCACCCCAGAGTTTCTGCTATCTCCTACACATGAGTGGCCAACAGACCTCTGCCTCTGAATTTATAGATCTATCCACCCCCTTCCAGGAAACCCACATAAGACATCAAATTAACATGTCCAAAGAGAGCCTGTGTTCAAACAAAAGTGGCCTTCATCTTGTTTAATTTAGCATTACTCATTGTGCAAAAATCTAAGAGGATCCCTGCACACCGGATCTTTTCGTTAGCACAGGTTTATGATACAGAACAATATAAAAATAAGCCACAGCTCTTGACTTCACAAAAACATGTATTTTATTAAGAAAAATCTTATATATATATATATGAATATGAATATATATGCACATATATATGTATATCACTGGCATGGTTTTACTATTTTACAAATATAATAATATACTTTATTATGTTATATAGTATATTACATATATACCCATGTATAATATATGTTATTTTATAGTGTCTGTTATAAAGAAAATTCAATGGATAGACAGGGAACACTGGGAATAGATAAAGAAAAAGTAGCCGACTTGCTATAAGGCTGTAAAATTCAGTCTTTGCTCAGGAAAAGGAGTTGGTACCACAGGAGACTAGGGAAGGAAGAAAGGATAATCGCCTTTAAGGTCAAAAACTTAAGTAATTTGATGTCTATAAATTTTGAGGTAGCAGCAAGCCACTAGACTCCTTCTCATTATTCCTTAGCCTGGCGCACCACATAAGCTGGGAAATGAACTGTTGCCAGTGTAGAAATCAAAAGTGTCAGGTGGTTTAGCACTTGACACTTACTGCTCATTCATAGAAGGTCCGCTGTCACAGCCTTTTCTCTTCGAGGTTAGGAACCTGGGTTGCCTTGGCCATGTGTCCCATCTTGCTGTCTTCTAACAGCCCCCAAAAGCAGGAGAGCTAGGAGCCTGGAAGGTTACCCGGGATGCTCTGTGAAATGTCAGGCCTAGAATTGGATCACTCACATTAGACCAGATTGGATTCCCCTGGAGTAAAGTTCACGCCACTCATGAGACTGCGAAGAAGAACAAGAAGCATAAACTAACTGTACTGGAAAAGATGACAGAATTCTTGAGATTCAAGTCATTCTGTGCCCCAAACACCATTTCTTCTCTGCCTCTCACCTGCCGAAACTTCTTCAGTTCATTCCCCAGGACATATTTCTTTTAGACACATGCCAAGACGACAGCTTTTCTCTGAGCAAGATGGGCCATTTGACCTCTCTGCAGTGCCACTGCATCCTACTGCCTAGTTTTTCTCTGTCACTCAAGACCAGTATCTTTACTATGCTGTCTTCATTATAAAGCATGGAGCATCCAGTCCTGGACCATAATAATGCCCACTGTGTGATTACTACACTGAAGGAAGCCACGGAATAGAGCAGATTAGAGATCCATCCTGATGGGAAAGGAAGGAGCTTTTAAAGATATTTCCTGACATGGTGCCTTTTCTTTCCAGTCCTTTACAAAGCAGCAGGGCAGCTCCTTTGTGGACAAATTATCCTTAACAGAACTGGCCTTAATTTCCTAGAGACTTCCTCTCTCATCCTTCACACCTTCTGTTTACAGGTGAGGATCAAGAACTAGTTGGTTATTTAGGAATGTGTTCAGAGAAGCAATGCCCTCCACTTCCCTAAAATTCTTTCTTTCTCTTTGTCATTTAAATGTCAAGTCTCACTATTTACAGAGTTCAGAAATAGCCATAGCAGTTGGTATCAACAGATAGCCAAAGAATTGTTAGCTATGAAGAGAGTGATACAGTTAAATATTCACCTGTTTGGGTTTTGTTGTTGTTGTTGTTGTTGTTGTTCATTTGGTTGGTTGGTTTGGTTTAGTTTAGTTTGTTCTTTGCCCAAAATTTTCATGCAGTTTCAAAAACAATAACAAAAAACAAAAAACAAAACAAGACAAAAACACACACACACACAAATGGCTGCTACATTCTTGGGGGTGGGGAGCCTAAAAGTGGGGATTTTTCCATATCTGACTTTAAATGAATTCATTCCAGAACAGATTACTCCATAGACCAAAGAGCTGCTGAAGTCTTGTTATACTAATAACTCTTTCCCTGATGTTTACAGAAAAACAGAGGAGGAACAGGGTGGGGAAAGGGGCCCCATCCAGGGCTATCTGCCAGGGGCTGCCCACCTCCAGCTATGAGTGGTTCACTTCTGTTAGCTGAAGAGCACTGCGTGCCTTGGACTTAGGCTATAGGCACTGGCAAGGATGAAGCGGATGTAGTTGTCTGAGCACATCATCCTTCTTGTATATATGTTCACAGATCAGTCACAAGTTAGAGGTGGAAGAGACTTTAAATGTCCTGCTTGACCTCTTTCTTACCGGTGTCCTTTTCCAGGAAGGGAAACCGGAACTCCTTTCTATCCCCTCCTACTTGTGACCTCTTAGTTGAATACTGTGCTATTTAACAGGCCCAGGGCTGGGGGATGAGTGTGAGTGAGAGAAACGGAAAAGGGGACAAGACAGGAGAGGACCCAAAGATGAAAGTAAGAACAAGAGTGTTTCTAAAATTGGGCTTCATCTGAGCATTCAGGCTTAAAAGGCAGCTTCTGAGACCTGCATATATCTCTCCACTCTGTTCTTGCCACTGGGCAGGAGAGACTGTGGTGGGGATCCAAGAGACCTGAAAAGGCAGGAAAGAGACAGACAGGAGAATGAAGGCTCACATAGGTCAGGCCCACTGTCCAGCAGCCTCCAGGGTCCTGCTCATCTTCAGAGGCAGCCCCAGAGATGACGTCACTGACAACAGACATCACTTCCAGGAAAGAAAGCATCACAGAAGAGAGAGAAATAAGCAAAATAGTCTTCGTTTCTTCTTTGATCTGGGCGGAGAAGAGGGGGAAATGAGCAAGATGGGAGGGAATTCTCCAGAAGAGAGTGGGACCCATCTTGACAGCGTTAAACTCCATGGAGATGGCATTTTTATAGGATTAAGCTAGAGAGCAGCATGCTGTAATGGTTGGGAACGTCGCCAGATTCCGAATTTGATTCTTGGCTGTGCTGTGCCCAATTGTGCAACCATGGGCAAGTTTCTAAACTTTTCTCTGCCTGTTTTCACCTTTAAATGGAGGTAATGATTTCCTTACCCTCTAGGCATGTTGTGCCAATTAAGCACCTCTGTCGTGTAAGTGAGGCACTTAAAATGTAGCCTGGGTTAGTGTATGTACTCTATTTCGATCTATTAAATGTAGTTTTTAAAAGGTTGAAGGTGAACCAAAAAATTTGTGATTCCTCAGTGCGTTAATGATTCTTAAAATTACTACTCTGGGCATAAAAAAATAAATAAAAGTGCCTGTATTATTTATTCATAAAATAGACACTTATGAGTTGCCTGCCACATGCTAGGTGCTGTTCTGTCTAGCTTTTGAGCATTTGGTAGGTGTGATGGTTTGTATATGTTCTGCCCAGAGAGTGGCACTATTAGAAGGTGTGGCCCTGGTAGAGTAGGTGTGGCCTTGTTGGAGTAGGTGTGTTACTGTGGGTGTGAGCTTTAAGACCCTCATCCTATTGCAAGCTTGTACAACCACTCTGGAAATCAGTCTGGC
>NC_034598.1:84301614-84314480 GCF_900095145.1 Mus pahari | reverse complement strand
GATGAAGATGTAGAACTCTCAGCTCCTCCTGCACCATGCCTGCCTGGATACTGTCATGTTCCCTCCTTGATGATACTGGACTGAACCTCTGAACCTATAAGCCAGCCCCCATTAAATGTCCTTATAAGAGTTGCCTTGGTCATAGTGTCTCTTCACAGCAGTAAAACCCTAGCAAGTAGAAAACAAGGCTTACAAGGTCATTGTCCTCATGCAGATTATATTATGCCCATAAAAGGCAATAAACACATAGAATGTAGGGTAGTGACACTTGAAACTAGAGGAGTTGCCAGGGAATGAAGGGGGCCCAAAAACATGAGCTCTCTTGGGCTTTCATCAAACCCAATTTAATGCCAGTCTAGCCACCTCCCATTTACATCACCTTGGTCACATTACTTACATTGTCTAATCCTCAATTTCTGTTTGTTAAATGAAGAGTGTGGCAGAAACTACTGTACCAAGTTTTGGTTGAGTTACAAACATAACAGTGCAAATGAAGATCCCAGCCGGCACTTAGACCTAGTTAGTATTAGAGCCTCCTGCTAGTGCTCAACACATCCTCAATTACAAAGATTAGTAGACTTCTAATGGCATTCTTTCTGAGGACAAAAGTAACCCAAAGGAGATGCCTTTGCATACATCAGAGTACTGGACTTGCACATCACAGTGCGAAGATCTCACGAGAGCATGACATTCTTCACTGGTAGATTTTTGCATACTTTGATTACTCACTATCTGGAAAGGAAAGGAAGAAAATTGCAAATTCCCTTGTCATCATCTGCTAACTTAACTGTGTTGGAATACATTTGGGGTGATTCCCTCACCCATCACAGCTAGGAAAGACAGGGTTTCAAGTTGTAACTAGAGCCTCCCTATGTGACTAAATGAACCAGCATAATTCTGAGAGAGCTGTGGAGGTAATGCAACTTGCCCCAGTGTAACAGGACCAAGGGAGGAGAGCGAATAGCTTTAAGAGCAAACATTTAATGTATGTGGCATGGAAGGAAATGGAAGCTGAGTTATACCTTGACATTGTGACTCCTGAACATCAATAATGGCATTTTGATGCCATTGAAATACACACAGATGTGAATTTACTCAAAGGTTATACTATACCAGTTTGCATAAGCCATTGTCAAGTCACGGATGCCTAAACATATGCATCTGTTTGACAGTTGAAAACAGTTTGACCGTATTCTTATTTTTCAGCTATAGCATTCACGTGAAATGAGTGTTCTATAGGACAGCACACACGTTGGGCATGTGCACAGGTCCTAGATACAGTGCCAGGGAGTAAACTCGAAAAGGACAAACTGAACAGTGCAGCAAGGGGCAAGGCCTGGTGTGAGCTGGAATGGAGTAAAATCATGGTCTATGGATGCTGCATGGAAGGTTAGGGTGAGGCCCTAACCCTCTCCTAATCCTGGGGATTAGGAGAGGGTTTCTGGAGGAGGAAGCAGCTATTCCTGTGTTGTACCTTGAGAGCATTGTCATTGTGGGATCTTTGAAACAGCTCACGATGCTCAAGGCAAAAAAAAAAAAAAAAAAAAAAAAAAAGACCAAAGCATTTGTTTAGATGGCTTATCCAGATGGGTGTACTATTTTTTTTTTTTCTCATTTGTAATAACCATCCTCTGACATGTCGCTAGTACCATGAATCCTGTCATGAAATTCGTTCATCACATCACCCTTCCAGGGAGAACAAGTCAAGCACAGCAGTCTCAAACAAGCACCTGCAAGTCCGCTGTGGCACAGTTAATATCTTTCCACCCCAAGCTAAACACACTCTCATTGCATGTTATTTATTTGTGCTTGGTTTTGTTGGTGAGAGTAGTGGTCAGTGGGACCTTCTGATTTCAAGACTGCGAGTCCTCCCATCCATCACTTGCCTTTGGATTCTCTCCTGGTGGTTGAACTCCTGCAAACTCATAGTAGACAGTCTACTTGAGAATCCACATGTCCTAAGACAATCCTACACATGCCAGAAAGATATCGCAGAGTGAATCCTTCTATTGATAACAAACATGTAATTAGATTTTTTTTTTTTTACATATGCCAGGCATTCCTAAATGCCATCAGATTAATTCTCAATTAACTCACTTAGCTCTTCCATTTAAGTTCCCGTGTCATAGGTAAAGAACTTGAAGCCCAGAATAGTTAAGTAATTTATGATAGCTAAGTAAAAAGTGACGAAGTTCAGATTAAAGCCATTCTGCCTGGGCCAGAATCTATACTCTTACCTGCCTTCCTCCACAGCCTCTGCCTGCACTGTAGCAGGCCTCTGTGCTATGTAGAGTCAAGCATCACATTTCTATGTCCTGTGGACCAGAATTTTATGTCTCTGTGCTCTCTGGACCCTAATGGCATGTCTCTGTGCTCTGTGGACCTGACTATCGTGACTCTGTGCTCTCTGGGCCCAAGTAGCATGTCTCTGCTCTGTGCCCCATAGTGTCATGTCAAGTCTCTGTGCTCTTTGACCAGAGTGGCATGTCTCTCGGCTCTCCAGGATCATGTCCCAGTTCATCTGCCCTTAAGAAAAGGCCAGTGGTCATTTTCATTATCTCCCACTTTAGTTATCTTTGTTTTCCACTGACCTCACCTCCAGTAATCAGAACTTCCACTTGTTCTTTTGTAATGCTAAGATATAACAGCTGCTCTTAGAGAGTCTGAAGCTCAAGAAGCTGCCAGAGTCTTTCAAAGGAAACACATTTTAACCTTACTTGTTATTCTCAGAATCCATGATGGAATAAATGCCAAACAGATGCACTTTAAATAATTTTTAGGGTTACAATTTATGACTCGTGGGAGTTCTGACAGGTTAAAAGCCTTCCTTTAAATGCATGTTCAGTTCTAACCCTTGTATCTTTCTTTAGAAGCCACTACTTGGTGGCAAGGGCATGTATTTTCTGATTTTTTTCTAAATACTCCGAAGTAAATGTATTACAGAAACTTTGGAATGTGAAATTTTTTCCCACAAGTGAATAAAAGATGATTACAGGAAATGTAGAAAAGATTGATTCCCTTGCCTCTTGCCTCTGGGACTTAATTACACCATCATCTGTCAACATTTACTGGCATCCACTTGGACAGAACACTTTTTCTCGATGTTACATGATGTAGTCACAAAGTAACAATCACCATAGAACTAGGACCTTAGCATCCCAGGCTCAAATCCAGGGAGGAGAGCCAGTGCAGCTAGCTACAAGTATGGAGCCCACCACATCCATCAGTCAGCTGTCATCCATCCACCCATTCAATGATATTGTGATTCTTGTTGGCCCTGTGTGAGGTTCTGAGATAAGAATAGAAAAACAGATAAAGCTTGGTCTATGCCTCAAGGAGTTTTACCCTACATGTAGACAGAGATAGCTGGCTGTATCCAGAGCTAAAACATTATGTGAAAAAAAAAATGCTGTGAGAGAGAAAACTAAATGCGTGGGATCAGGGAAGGACTTCTGGATGCAAGGATGGATGATTCTTGAACTCAATCTCAAAGAATTAATGGATGTTTTAGGGCACTGAAGAAGCCACTTGAGCCACATGCTGCTGCCTCAGAGGACTGGGCATGGTTCGTTCTCTCTCTCTCTCTCTCTCTCTCTCTCTCTCTCTCTCTCTCTCTCTCTCTCTCTCTCTCTCTCTCTCTCTCNTTCTCTCTCTCTCTCTCTCTCTCTCTCTCTCTCTCTCTCTCTCTCTCTCCCTATCTCTCTCTGTCTCTCTCCCTCCCTATACCCACCCCCATACATTAACCCCAAAACAGGATATAAAAGGAACTCTCAAATTTTCCCAGCTCAATCAAATCTATCTTTCTCTAAAACGTATTGAAATTCTAGATTTTAAATTTTTTATATTTTTTAATGTATACTAAAGAAAATTACTCATTCCGAAAGGTAGGGAGCTTGTAATCTTTGGCTTTTAGACAGCATCTAGGGATTTGTTACCTTATCTGTTCCTTGTGTTAGCATTCTCACTGAATTAAATAAGTTACAGCTTTTAAAACGGCTTTGATAACTAACTCTCTGGTAGTGGTTCCATCAGCAGAGCTGAAGATTCTCAGTCACTCCACTGACTGAAGTCATTACATATTCTGAACTGACAAAACAAGCAAAGACTGTAAGGCTCAAGTGTGTGCCCAGCAACAAAGCTGTCTCCTCTGGACCACTGTTTCCACACCAGGCAGAGGAACATTTCCTAGATCATCCTTGAAGTAGAAATACAAAGATGTTCCTTTGGGGGTTTCTGTCTGTACCTGAAGCCAATTCTGTGCACAGCACTCCATACGCAAAGACTGCCTGGTCAGAGCTAGTCTCCCAGGACTGCCTATACACATGTGAGCACCACCACTTCTGCTCAAATTCCTGGTGCAAGAGGGACCCACCCAGAGCTATCAGAATATGGGAACCAAGGAACAGCTGGGGACAGGATCCTTTTGGTTTCCATCTACACCCTGGAGCTAACTCTGTACCACAGCTCTCCCTACCCAAATTCCTCCTGGAGAGAACTGGTCTCCCAGGAGTACTGACATACAGGCTTGTAGGAAGGACAAGCCACAGTCAGAGACAGCAAGACCAGCTAACACCAGAGATAACCAGATGGCAAAAGGCAAGGGCAAGAACATAAGCAATAGAAACCAAGGCTACTTGGCATCATCAGAAACCAGTTCTCCCACCACAGTGAGCCCTGATACCCTAACACACCAGAAAAGCAAGACTCTGATTTAAAATCACATTTCATGATGATGATAGAGGACTTTAATAAGGACATAAATAACTCCCTTAAAGAAATATAAGAGAACACAGGTAAACAGCTAGAAGCCCTTTAAGAGGAAACACAAAAATCCCTAAAAGAAGTAGAGGAAAACACAACCAAAGAGGTGAAGGAATTGAACAAAACCTTCCAGAATCTAAAAATGGAAATAGAAACAATAAAGAAACCACAAGGGCAAACAGCCCTGGAGATAGAAAACCTAGGAAAGAAATCAGGAGTCACAGATGCAAGGAGCACCAACAGAATACAAGAGATAGAAGAGAGAATCTCAGGTGCAGAAGATAACATAGAAAACATTGACACAACAGTCAAAGAAAATACCAACTTCAAAAAGATCCTAACCCAAAACATCCAGGAAATCCAGGACACAATGAGAAGACCAATAGGTATAGAAGGTATAGAAGAAAGTGAAGATTCCCAACTTAAAGGGCCAGTAAATGTCTTCAACAAAATTATAGAAGAAAACTTCCCTAACCTAAAGAAAGAGATGCCTATAAAGATACAAGAGGTCTACAGAATTCCAAAAAGATTGGACCAGGAAAGAAATTACTCCCATCACATAACTGTCAAAACACCAAATGCACAAAACAAACAAAGAATATTAAAAGCAGTAAGGGGAAAAGGTCAAGTAACATATAAAGACAGACCTATCAGAATTATACCAGACTTCTCACCAGAGACTATGAAAGCTAGAAGATCCTGGGCAGATGTTATACAGACTCAAGGAGAACACAAATGCCAACCCAGGCTACTATACCCATCAAAACTCTCAATTCCCATAGATGGAGAAACCAAGATATTTCATGACAAAAGCAAATTTACACAGTATCTTTCCACAAATCCAGACCTACAAAGGATGATAGATGGAAAACACCAACACAAACTATACCCTAGAAAAAGCAAGAAAGTAATTTTCTTTCAACAAACCCAGAAGAAGATAGGCACATAAACGTAAAAAAATAACATCATAAATAACAGGAAGCAACAATCACTATTCCTTAATATCTCTTAGCATCAATNGACTCAATTCCCCAATAAAAAGACATAGAATAACAGACTGGATACTTAAACAGGACTCAGCATTTTGCTGCATACAGGAAATGCACCTCAGTGTCAAAGACAGACACTACCTCAGAATAAAGGTCTGGAAAACAATTTTCCAAGCAAATGGTCCCAAGAAACAAGCTGGAGTAGCCATTCTAATATCGAATAAAATCAACTTTCAACCAAAAGTTATCAAAAAGGATAAGGAAGGACACTTCATACTCATCAAATGAAAAATCTACCAAGAAGGACTCTCAATTCTGAGCATCTATGCTCCAAATACAAGGGTACCCACATTAATAAAAGAAACTTTATTAAAGCTCACAGCACACATTGTACCTCACACAGTAATAGTGGGAGACTTAACACCCTACTCTCATTAATGGACAGATCATGGAAACACAAACTAAACAGAGACACAGTGAAACTAACAGAAGTTATGGACCAAATGAATTTAGCAGACATTTATAGAACATTTTATCCTAAAACAAAAGAATATACCTTCTCAGCATCTCATGGTATCTTCTCCAAAATTGACCATATAATCAGTCACAAAACAGGCCTCAACAGATACAAGAAGATTGAAATAATCCTATGTACCCTATCAGATCACCATGGAGTTAGGCTGGTCTTCAATGGCAACACAAACAACAGAAAGCCCACATACACATGGAAGCTGAACAATGCCCTACTCAATGATAACTTGGTCAAAGAAGAAATAAAGAAATTAAAGACTTTTTAAAATTTAATGAAAATGAAGACACAACATACACAAATTTATGGAATACAATGAAAGCAGTGCTAAGAGGAAAACTCAGTTCTGAGTGCCTCCAAAAAGAAACTGGAGAGAGCATACACTAGCAACTTGTCAGCACACCTGAAAGCTCTAGAACAAAAAGAAACAAATTCACCCAAGAGGAGTAGATGGCAGGAAATAATCAAACTTGGGGCTGAAATCAACCAAGTAGAAACAAAAAGAACTATATAAAGAATCAACAAAACCAGGAGCTGGTTCTAGGAGAAAATTAGCAAGATAGATAAACCCTTAGTCAGATTAACCAGAGACAGTATCCAAATTAACAAAATCAGAGATGAAAAGCAAGACATAATAACAGAAACTAAGGAAATTCAAAAAAGTCATCAGATCCTACTACAAAAGACTATATTCAACAGAACTGGAAAATCTTGGTGAAATGGACAATTTTCTAGACAGATAGCAAATACCTAAGTTAAATCAGGATCAGATAAACCATCTAAACAGTCCCATAACCCCTAAAGAAATAGAAGCAGTCATTAAAAGTNTCCCAACCAAAAGAAGCCCAGGACCAGATGGGTTTAGTGCAGAATTCTATCAGACCTTCATTGAAGACCTAATACCAATACTCTTCAAACTATTATACAAAATAGAAACAGAAAGAACACTACCCAATTCATTCTAGGAAGCCATAGTTACACGGTGTATTTGCCCTTGGAGATGGAATGTTTTCTGTCTAATCAGGAACTGTCACAATTTCCTTTCATAGAGGACTTCATAAGAGTTTTTTTTTTTCTACTTCTATCATGTTTAATGCTCCAAATAGATTTTAAAAACTAGTTGAGTGCACATTACTTTCAACTTCAGAAGATATGTATATTTAAGAGGCATTTAACTATTATAAATTATTTTGATGACTTAAAAAAATGTCAATACTGAGTTGTACATTTTAAAATAAATTTTATTAGTTTAATTTAAAAAATGCTCCTTTGGTTGGTTGGTTATGCGTGTGCACATGTAGGTATGATGCATGGGGCGGGGCATATGCCTGTGTGCGGATTTGGTTTATTTGTTTTTGGAGGTAGCTTGTTCTCTTTGCTTTTATAATGCTAATACATGAGACTAGGGCCTTAGACATGTTAGTCAAGTACTTTACCTTGGAAAGGCATCTCTAGCCCTTAGTGGGTTTTTTTGTTTTCTTTTGTTTGTTTGTTTGTTTGGGGGAACAGGGTCTCACTACATATCCCAGGCTATCCTGGAACTCCTGCTTTTATGATGGGCTGGCAGACATCTGCCACCATTCCTGGCATAAAAGAGATACTTGGGAACTTCACAAAGGGTTTTAAGTCCTGACCACAGAGCCACACTTTCCCATATGGTCTGGATCTCAGAACCTCCCACTAAGGCTCAGCTGCCTTGAGTGTACATACACCATTAACTAGAACACTGGCTGGCCGCGGACACCTGTGCTATTTGGCCTCTCTTGTTCTAGCTTATTGTGGTGATGGCTCTTGTCACCAAAGCTTAAAATCAGGCCACCAGGACTTATGCAGAAGTCGTGCCGAACTACTCTTAATTACATAGAAAAACTGCTTCAGAGCTACAGGTACCCAATGTGTTGAAAGTCCCAGTATCTGTTTCCTGGGCCAGTGCTCAGTGTCTTCTCACCAAGGGCACCTTGACCAATGCCAAGTAGATGTTCTGCCAATGCCATTGAAGCCTGCCAAGACGGGTATCATTGCCAACTGCCAATGCCCAGAGTTGAGGGCACCAGTGTCTGGTATGACATCATCTCTGCTTACTGATAACGTTTCTGAAGCCAACAGCGCTAGCTCCTTTTGTCCCCAGTGCCCTCTCTCACCCCTTCCCAGAATACTTTGATGATATAGGCCTCTTCATCTTAACTCCTGGCCTGTGGGAGAAGGACCAGGGCCCAGTGAGAGTGCCAGAACCTGAAACACATTCAGAAGTGCCATCCCTCCACATGTGTATCTTTTGTTCCTGGAATCAAGTGCATCTGCCTTAGCTTCCACTTTTTGGTGTTCCTGGAGCCCTCATTTGAAATGAACCCCTTCAAGACTAATCCTGACAGTCATCCATAAATTCCCACACAGGATAGGCAAGCATAGTTGTGTTCAAGGTGAAAGCCGCATCACACAGCTCTGGTCAGCAAGCCAGCAAGCTCCAGGTCCACGTGAGAGAACAAAGAACATTCTATTCTGTGTCTCAGGAGGTCATGCTGACCTACCTTCAAAATACATCCTGAATCTAACCATTTTTCTGCTACCTTTTTTTCTGACTTCCTCTTCAAGATACCACCGTCTTTCCTCTGAATGACTTCTACTGCCTCTAAAATGGCCTCTTTACTAGCTATTCTCCACCCAGGAACCAGACTGATTCCTCTGAAACATAGGCCAGAGCATTGTCCAACCTCTGCTCATCTGCATGCATTGGGTTTCTGTTTCCCTCAGGCTCAAGAGCCTTGGCAGGAACCTTCTAGACACTATAATAGACACCTATTACCTCACTGACCTGAACCCCATTCATCTGCAGCTACACATTGGTCTTGTTATTCCTTGGAGAAAGCTCACTGGGCTTGTTTCTTCCTTGGGGGTGGGGGGCTGTGGGGGGGGGGGAGCTTTGTGCTAGATGCTCTCTCTACCTGAGTCTTCCCCTCACTGTCTTCAAACTCTTCAGATCTTCTGAATGAAACCTCCCCTGACCACCTGTTGCTCCTCCTTAGGGTTCCCAGTTCCATGTTGTACTTCCATTTTCTGACATAACACACAATGTGTTTTGCCTCCAATCATTAACTGTATCCCTTTCTTAAAATACAAAGGCTGGTAATATTGAAATTCTGTTCACTGAGGCCACCAAAAGAGCTTCTTGAGTACATACAGTAGGCATAGTTAGTAGTTGAAGAATGAAAATGGCAATGGATGGATTGATGGATGGATGGATGGAATGATGGATGGACAGATGGATGGATGGATCAATGGATGGATTGATGGATAGATGGATGGAATTATGGATGGATCAATGGATGGATGGATTGATGGATGGATCGATGGATGGATCGATGGGTTGATGGATGGATCGATGGATGGATTGATGATAGATGGATGGTTCGATGGATGGATCGATGGATGGATTGACGGATAGAAGGAAGAATGGATGGATGGATCAATGGATGGAAGGAAGGATGGATGGATGGATAGATGGAGGGTAGGTCTGGGGTTTGAATGTGTTAAGTGAATGCTTAGTTTTGACTACCATACAAATGATATCCTCTATACTGCTTGACTCAGGCAGAATATAAGTTATTCATTTGTAAACAGCCAACTTTGACTTTATGGTACAGCTATCTGTTTGAAGTACTTCAGTGAGTAAAGTTATGTACATGCCTAGAGGTTCTGAGAAAGGACATGGTTTTTAAATATCAAATAAATAGAACTGACATTCAAAGTATTCATTATCTCCTGAAAACGGAGGTTTGAGGAATTTTTTTCCTTCTAAGACTAAAAACATGCAAAAAAAAAAAATCTTTCTGATTGATAGCAGCATTTAAAGTTTCTGTTTTAAGAGGAGAGCAGTGAGCTATATTAACAACCAGATAGCAACATGAATGTCAGAAAACATGTACTTGCAGAATGAGGAGGTCACATGTCTTTTTCTAAATATAATTCACATCACTGGGAGAGCTGGAAAACATGAATGATAGCAAGTGCTGTTCAGCACCTTATTCTGGCTGCAGCAATTCTTCTGTTCATCTTTAATCCAAGCTCCTGCTTCATAAAAGAGCTTTGCATCAAGGAAATAAATCAAAACAGATTGAGATGTTTAGCACAGGGCTCTAGGGTCAACATGATCTCAATAGGGTTTGTAAATTAAAAGATGGTAGAAAACACGTTTCGGTTTATTGAATGTTTTAAAACATTTTTTAAACCCCAAACATCAGGGAACAGTACAATACCGTCATTCAATAAAATCGCCCAATCCTTGGACCATGTTTATTTGTGTTCTGTGTAAACTCTTTATGGGTCATTCCATCCATAACCCACACAGCCTCCCAGAGCACGTAACTGGTCTCAAGTGGGACCTTGGAGTTACTTTTTGTGTATCACAGATGAAGCTGAAAAGGCCCAAGGCCGGCTACAGAGCATTTGCACACTTGCAGATAACAGATTCTCTTGTAAGCCTCTTGTTGGTGTTAGCCTTCTCCAACCATGATTTAATGTTTTGGTGTTGACAATCTTATTCTTTTACATCGTGGTCCAACCAATGCCTATGACTAAAAAGTATCTTTCCTACCCTCAAGGACATGTAGCTGAAGTTTCTCTGTATTCTCTGATATTAGGGGCTGGTCACCCATGTGTTTTGAAAACATCTCTTACTATACACTCTCTACTGTTCATTGTTTCATCATTATTTACTCCATGATTTATTACATCAGAATTTGGAATATATCAATTTTTTTCTGGGCTAAATCTTAATTCATTTCTCTTATTTCTTGGGACGTGAAGAGATACCATATAAGGCAAAGCACTTTTCTTTATTTTCTCCCCACCAATAGATAAATGGATAGATTGATTGATAGATGATCGATAGATAGATAGATAGATAGATAGATAGATAGATAGATATCGTGACACAAATATATAGAGATATGAACTCTTCAGTGTATCCCCAAAGCCAAAACCTGGGAATTATAATTGAAGAGTCCAGGAGTCCCAAAGTCAATGAGTTAGTTGGTGGCATGGCCAATGGCTGTCTGCACTCTATGGCAACATTCAGACACAATTGTCTTACCTGTGGGGGCTTATGTGCCTCCTTATTCTTTCATAGAATTTGTACCTTCAGCACAGTCTGAACTTAAACATAGGGGCTTCCAGCAGCAGAGCCTTTTATGCTCGGGTCGTCCCTCTTGCTGTAGCTGTACAACACAGAGAACTTTCCATGCTTTGCTTCCCAGCCAGAGTCTGAGCAAATTAACCCTCCAGCTCCCACAGAAGAAAGAGTATAACTCAGGTTTCTAGACTCCATAAAGGGCATTTCCTATATACATCACCTAAAGCCCTTGACAAATGAGATAACAAATGTGAAATGACTCTGGGCTTTTTAGAGTTACCATATAGCTTCCAGGTGATTTCTTGATGGTGATAGTGCTGTTTTTCTTGTAGACATGTCTATCCAGCAGAGCTTCCGTGTCCAACCTCTTAGGTATTGGACATTTTTCTGGAGCCCAGTGGCCAGTGGCTCAGCTTTCCTCTTTCATGTTCAATCATTCTTTTAAGAGTCATGGATGAGAGAAATACATTGATCTCCAAGCCCAGGACTCACTCAATGGGGAAAATTTGATCCTCTCCCTACCTCGCAGACCTGCCTTTAGACTTGGCAACACGCTGTCTGCCTGCACTGTCTGTCCCTGTTTATTTTTTCTGTGCCACTGACATTCTGAGTCTTGGGTAGCAGCAGTACAGAGTTCCAAGAGGCTAGTACAAGGAACCAGAACAGAGGGGAACACAGCCCTGACAAGCAGTGTAGCAAAAGAGAGGCTCCAGTTCATCACAGCAGCACAGACAAGCTTAGCAGCTGAGCTTGGCACACCAGTGCTCTAGACACAGAGGGTCTATTAAGTCATAGATTTGTATGTTTTAACCTGGACAGTGACATACCACGCATATTAGAACCCTTGCCTACATAAAAATCTACCCCAAGTCTAATCCACATGGCTTCCATATATGTACACTGCTTTCACAGAAAGATTATCCATCTCAAAGTTACTCCAACTGTCCTTGACTCCTTAATTTTCAAGAAAGGCAATCAAAGTTACCAAGCACAGGCTAGCAAGATGGCTCAGCAGGCAAAGGTTCTACCACCAAGCTTGACAACAGCCTGAGCTTGATCCCTGAGTCCTCCATGGTAGAAGGAAAAAAACAGATTCTGCAAAGTTGAACTCTGACCTCCACATGCATACTGTGGTATCCATGCATAACACACACATACACACACACACACACACACACACACACACACACAACACACACACAATAAATAAATGTAAATAAACTTAACCACCAACCACATTTTCTCCCCACCCTGCAGGATATGCTCAGGTCCATTCCTATAGGATACTTGGAGCTGCAGGTAGATTGCACTACCAGCCCTGCTCAGGTTCCCTCAAATCCACGGATGAAACACACACACACACACACACACACACACACACACGGACACACACACGGACACACACACGGACACACACACGGACACACACATGGACACACACAGACACACAGACACAGAC
>NC_034598.1:84234880-84301584 GCF_900095145.1 Mus pahari | reverse complement strand
TTAGCTCAGTGGCCAGACTCTTCTAAGTCTTCCTCAGCTATCATGCCCTTCTTTTCACTCCCAGCTCAGCATCTCTGAATCTGCCCTCAACTGTTGTTGCTCAGTTACCTTTAGTCCTAGCTCAGCATTTCTAAATCTGCCCTCATGCTACCCCAGGCCCAGTTGGGGAAGCAGCCAATAGCCACTGTACCTGAGATCTCACATGGCTGATGGCTCTTTCTCCCTCCGATGCATGGCAAAATCTCTCTCTCTCCTCCCTTACCTGCAGGAAAACTGGAAGTCATGCCTACTCCAACCAACTCATTGGCCACTGGCATCTTTTTTGATTGATCAAGAACCAATTAGAGAACAGGACCTTCAGTGTGCACCCACAGATTCCTGATCAAAACATCAGAACCACCCCCTACAGACACTGACTATCCTCATCTCTGAGTTCTTATTCTTCCTGCTTTCCGTATGTGTTTCTGTTGTTTCCTAAGTCCTTCATCTCTGTATATTCTGCCTGTTCAGAGCTAACTCCGGACTCACTCAGGTACAGCCAGGATTCTGTGCTTTTCTCTGTGAGATCCCTCATGACCTGTCTGCCAGATCCCCCTGCCCTCTCCTTCTCTTCATTTTTCTCACTAGCTCTGCAGCATCCTTCCTTAAAACTTTCCCCACATCTCTTCTTGTCGGGACCATCTTTGCTTTGCCTCCTCAGTACGGTCCTTATCTTTCCCATGTCCAGTGGAAGTGGTTCATGCTCGGCTCACACCTCTTCGCGCCCTTCGGCATCCCCCTGCAGTCTCACTTATACAGGCCGCCAGCTCTCCATGATAAAAATCTATGGTGCTCCCGTGTGCGCATTGCATTGAGCTCTCCTTGCATTGTCTCCATGACTACATATGACAGTTCTCAGCCATTCTTTTCATCTCTCACCTTAATAATCAGATGGTGGACACTTGGCAAGGATGAGTAGTTTACTCAAGGTCACATTGTTAGTAACTGTGGCAGCTGAGACTCCCATCTGTACTGCTCATGATGCCAAGGTCATGTGACTCCCTGGAATTCTTCCCCAAATTTCAGGTGCTGGTCTACAGTATGTATGTTTCTTGTGTCACAGAATTATCCATGTCATTCTACTGTACAGTGGTTTTTTTTCCCCCTTGGCTATTAAAGCCACCACAAAGCTAAACATCTAAATTAGAAACTTGAGATATTCTCCTACAGATTCCCATTCTCATCTCTACATAACTATGACAACTAGATGATGATGTGTTTGACAGAAAAATGCCCACAGATGAAGTTAAGGGAAAGAAAGATTTTTTTTTTGATGTCAATAAATGTGAACACTTACGAATACACAGAGCAAAAGGCTGTGCAGTATGCTGCCAAATGAAGGTACTAATTCTGTATGAATGTTCCTATGACTACCTTATTTCCATTTATACTTATATGCAAATAAAAGCTATGCTACCAAAAACAAAGTGCTTCATAATACAACAGTTTGAAGAACACATTGGTCTCTCGCACGTAACAGTTCTGAAATGAACAGTCTGGGTTTATAAATTGGCTCTCCATTCTGCAATTCTAGAAGGAATCAAGACCTTTGCTCCGTCGCTCTGTCATCCTCTAAAGCATGTCTACTCTAGGTGACCCATGGACTGGCAGTGTTAGCATCGCCATACTGCTCGCGGGAAGCTCAGTACCTCAGAGAGTCCCTCCAGCCCACCCCAAGGAGACTTACAAGTCAGCAGGCTGCCATGAGATTCCAACACAGTGAGGACTCTGGGGTACCATTTCTCCCATGTGGTCAGCACTATCCTGTGGGCACTGACATTTCAGAACAGGGAAAGATTTTAAAAAGAAATAAAAAATTCCAGAGCAAAGATGGTTACATGACAACTTTTCATTAGGTTCCTGTTAGGTACAAACCGACCTCACAATAGCAGCCCCCAAAAGCTGATGTGTCTTGTGGTCTAATTGAGCAATCATAAGCCCTCCCTTTAGAGAGAGGAGCATCTGTCTCTAATTGTGTGACACTTCCTGACAGCAGCACCTACCTAATCCATTATTGGCGTTAGGGTGTTCCGTATCCCTTGATCTAACTTTCATGCTAGTATCATAGTTCCATTTTAGTAACTTGCTGCAAACTGCTTTTCTATTCCTTTAACTGCAAATATGATGTATACCATCCTTCATTTTCCTTTGTCTGTTATTAGTTGGTTAGTTGGTTTTCTGGGGTTTGTTGTTGTTTAGGGGAGCATGCTGGGGTTGGTGGTGTTTTTTGAGATAGTGTTCCATGTAGATCATTCTGACCTCTAATGAGCTATATGCCAGCCTTGAACCCTTGATCCTCCTGCCTCTGTTTCCCAGTTGCTGATATTGCAGATAACCCACCACCATTCGTAGTTTGTTATCAGTTTTTATTACCCTCCATCTTCCCCTCTGTCCCTTGTCTATGCCAACCAAGCTCCTGAGAAACAGATAAAGAGTGAGAGACTAGATACAAGGTCATCCTGTGCAATCTCACTCACACCTGGCTTCAGCCTTTACTTGTCATAAGGTGACTACAGTTGTTTAAATGGCCCCGTGAGGAAAGAACTGTGCTAAACTCCACTCATATCATTTCCCTGAATGCATGACCGTGTTCAAGGATATTCTTGTATCTCGCATGTTACTGCAAATATATATACATACACTAATAGGTACCAGACCTCAGAATTTCAAACAAAGAAAGACTGAAAAGGAAAAAAAAGCCTATAGAGACCATTTAAACCAGTAAGTCTTCTGCTTCGCTGGTTTTAAACATTTCTTTTCAAAGCCAGTAAGACATTTCTTCCTTTTCATACCTACATAAAACATTTAAAATGTGAGTTGCTGGCTGAAGTGGAGCAGGCAACCTTAGAGACAGGGATGTTTCAGAGCTGAATCCCTGGAAAGTCAGGAGTCCTCGGAGCCCTTTCCTATAGTTCCTATGTTCAACCTGTCTCCCTGATGGGTACAGTACAATCCGAGGCTAGGCATATTCCAAGCAACTTTCGAAAGACACACAGGCAGAGCGCAGCAACCAGGAAGGCGTGTGGTAAATGCTTTAGCATATCTGAATTTAGTGAAGACTAAAGTTTGGCTGCTATTTCCATTTTTGGTCCCAGCTAAGGTTTTCCCCAGGCTTTGGAATTCAGCGAGTCAAATCCTGCCTCACTGTGAACCAGAGTTAGGAATGCCTGCTGTCCGCCCACGACTCTGCTTCTCACAGCAGACTGTGCCCGACTCCTGCGCATGCTCCACAGTACTGCTGGCCTGGCAGACCCTGGGGCTGTCGCTTCCTAACTGGGTCTCACCAGATGTTCCTGCTAGAAAAAAGCGCTTAACCATCGCTTAATTTGAGCAGCAGTTACGCTACTACCTGAGGGGGTTGCCACAGAGCCAGCAAAGAAACAGGGGTGCTGTCTGACCTGTAGTCAGTGTCTCTCCTCAGTTTTACTCTCCTTTTTGTAGTTTTGTAATTGGGCTTATTTGTTTTGGAGTTTTGTTTTTAAACTGGGTAAGTATATCAGACACTAACTTACAAGTAATTTACAAATCATGGAATGATAAAATTTGGGGCTTCTGTAAAGTAGAGATTTGAAGTCACTGGTCCAACCCCTTGACTCTGTAGATACATTAAAGCTAGAGAGTGCAATGTGGCTTGCCCGGGGTCCCACAGCAGAATCAAGAAGATGGAATTAATTAAAATAGCATTTTATGGTACAGTCTACTATCTGGAATTGGTTCTTGATACATGGAAGTTTAAAGTGTTACCAGTGTAAGATCATGAAGAGAAACCCTTAATTCTTACGGCACAGCGTACAAAATGCAAGACTCCCACAAATGCGTACCAACTGCTGAAATGAGCTTGTCCTTTGTTTTCCACGGGAGGCTTAAATAATCCAATAATCTGATTAGCAAGTGCCTGCCATGTGTGAGGAGTTTTGACGGAGGCCTTAGAGACCACAAAAGTTCCTAAGACCTTATTTCTTCACCAGAGGCAGGGAAGCCGGTGAAGTTAATATACCATTGGTGCTTCCTTGAGAGTGAGGTGGGATTAGAGAAAACTTGGGAGAGCAGGTAGGAATAGAGTTCCTGCTAAAGAAAACAAGAGACACAGAAGTATGGAGGACACCAGCTACGCAGAGGACTGTGCCCCCCCACAGACAACCTCATGCAATAAGCATGCGCAACAGAGACTGACTTAATTCATGACTGGGTAAAGATAGTGCACAATAAGCTAAGAAGGATGCTGCTGCTGCCTTTGTCAGCTTCCTTCATCTTCCTCAGACCATAATTGCCAATGGACTCATGAATTAAAGAGTAGGAGTTAGAGTGCAATTTATAAACACCAAAGGCTTTCAAATAAGCAGTAACTCTATGCACTCCCTCCTCCCCCATATATCATTCAGTTGTTGACAACAATAAAACAAAAATGTCTTGTTTTTCTTTTTTTTAAGATTTATTTATTTTCTTTCACGTGTATGAGTGTGCTATAGCTGTACAGATGGTTGTGAGTCTTCATGTGGTTGTTGGATATTTAGAGACCTCTGCTTGCTCTGGTCGACCCCGCTCGCTCAGGCCTAAAGATTTATTTATTATTATAAGTTAGTACACTGTAGCTGTCTTCAGACGCACCGGGAGAGAGTGTCAGATCTCATTATGAGTGGTTGAGAGCCACGGTGTAGTTGCTGGGATCTGAACTCAGGAAGAACAGTCAGAGTTCTTACCCTCTGAGCCATCTCACCAGCCCATTTCTTATTTTTCTAACTTGTGACTATGCAGGTCAGCTCTAATTCCCTCACACTGACTAGACCTTCCTGGGCTCCAAATTTAATTCAAACCTTTGGGTCGAATTTAACTTGTAAGTCTTTATTTATCTCCTTGCACCAGCAATTATAAAAGTGCTCAGCAGGCATGAGACTTGCAGTAATAATTAATGTAAGAATAGACGTGTATACCTATAGTGTAGGAAGAACGCAAAAGCATGGGTGGGACAGGAGTGGAGAGGCTGCTAACCACCCATACCATAGGCTGGCATCAATGGAACTGGAAAGTACCTCCAGCCACAGCGAGACTCAATGTGGCTCCCCTGGCATAGGGTGCAGAAGTGTAATCCCAATACCGGAGGAGAGCAAAGAACTTGGAAGAGTAATTCTGTATCCTTGGGTTACCTTGTCACACAAATGTCTAAAAACAGAGCTGTGAGCTCAAAGGGAGAGAAGCAAAGATGTTAGTAGAAGGGAGAAAGGGAGGAAAAAAGACAAGAGAATTGTGATTTGAAGTGAAAAGCTAAGCAGCCAAGGGCAAAAACATATGCAATTTCAAACTGTAGGTGGGTTCCATTTAAAGCAACGGAGCAGGAAGAGGGCTAAGAGTCATCATATGGCTAGGGATCCAAATCGTCACATTAGGCAACTTACACACTATGTCACAAAAATATCACAATACTTGATGGGGGGTCAATATTATTGTACTTATTTTAGAAAAGAGGGATGTGAGGCTCAAATGGCTCTGTAACTTGCCAAAGATGGACCAAAAACATCAGTAGCATTTCTGGATCTATCAGGTTCCAACGTGCATTTTTGGAAGACAGACTGAGTTGAAAGCCGTCTTGGAAACACAATCAATAGGTCGTGTTGCTCTAAGGAGTTATGATGACTCTTTCCTAAGCCTCTACTTGGGCAAAGGAGTGAAATCTCCTCACTGCTAAGAGCCATGTTCTCAGCTGAAGGTTCTAAATTGGTTGTTTTACTTACGCTGATGCTAGCTCTAAGACCTGAGATGGCCTAAAATTTTTACTTTAAATAATGTGTTTTATAATGCATGAAGATTTCAGTCCTTGAAAAAATAAGTCTAGAAATAAGACAAGAGCATTGCAGGCACAGAAAATTGTATCTGTCACAAGTATCAACAGTGCCTCGTGCAATTCACCTTTTGGAAGCGGCTAGTAACTCAGTGACTGTTGACACATGTGTGCTCAGTCACATCACTAGGGTGTATAGCAGGGTAGTGAGAGACTGGGTTAGTTTCGATTGGCTTTGGATGGTGAACTTGGACCTTTAGCCTTTTCTAATAACAGAATCCCTGTATGATCTGGCCCAGGGGTAGATTTCTGAGTCTGGCTAAGGTATTACTGAGAATAAGCTGAGCCAAAGGTGAAGGGCGGGGAGAGGGGGGGAAGCGGAAGGAATTTGCATTCATTTGTATAAGTGGTAAAGAGAAGCTAAGCCGGGTAGTAACAGTAGAGGCAGAAATAAAGGAACAGATGGGACACCTTCTTTGGAAGAAGTTTTTGTGCAGCACAGTAACCACTCTGCATACCATTAAGGATGTGTCAAGTTCATTTTGCAACTTCATTGGGTTACGTAGGTTTCCTCCCTTCGGGGATATAGAGTCTCCATAATTTATTGGTCATCTGGGCACAGATTTTTTTTTTTTTATTTAGACTTACAATTACCATGAGGGAGGGATTCTAAGAGATTTGTTCTTTGCTGTTTGCATAGCATCCGTCAGAATAAGTGCTGAGTACTTATAGAATAAGTGACTTGTATGGATGCTGCCCTGCACATGCACACACACCCCTGCACATGCACACACACCCCTGCACATGCACACACACACCCCTGCACATGCGCACACACACCCCTGCACATGCACACACACACCCTGAACATGCATACACACCCCTGAACATGCACACACACCCCTGCACATGCGCACACACACCCCTGCACATGCGCACACACACCCCTGAACATGCACACACACCCCTGAACATGCGCACACACCCCTGCACATGCACACACACCCCTGCACATGCACACACACACCCCCTGAACATGCACACACACCCCTGCACATGCACACACACCCCTGAACATGCACACACACCCATGAACATGCACACACACCCCTGCACATGCATACACACCCCTGAACATGCACACACACCCCTGCACATGCACACACACCTCTGCACATTCACATACACACACACCCCTTTCCAGAGAACCTTCTCCTTTCCATTCTACTCAGCCCATCTGTCACCCCACCAAAATCCCTTTCCTTCTTGCCTCTTTAAGGTAGGTCTTGCTTTATAGGAGGAACCAGATTACCAAGCAGTCTATGAGATTTTAGTGTTATGTGTTTCCCAGACACTGCCTTCAATCAAGTTCAGTTGATTCTCTTTGGTACTTCTTAGTGTGGATTTAGATTTATCCAATTATGTTCTCATTGGTTAAAATACTGAAAATTCAGTTCTAATTCATTTTAAACCTCTAGCTTTATGTCCATCCCTTACACACACACACACACACACACACACACACACACACACACACTATCCAGTTTTCTTCCAAGAGACTCCCCCTTTCTTATTCTCAATTGCTCGGTATCAGGGCAACAAGAAAAGGTACTAGAGAAGAGATGAACTTCCTTGGTCTCCATTAAGCTCACTTTGCAGTTGTCTGGAGGGTAGCCCTGGTTTCTCAGCTGGCAGTGACTATCAAGCAACCTAAGTGGTGGTCAATGACCTTTCCAAGGAACTGTATGTGAGCACTTGGGGGCAACCTGTGAAGAACCTTAACACAGTACTCTGGGAAAGAACAACTGACTCTTTAAAATTATCAAGGCTCCTTAAGCCTGTTGGTAGTAGCTACTGCTGGCTTTGTAGGCTTCTTGGATAGACTATCAACAGAATGTCTCTGCTAGGCTGTTCATTTCAACCCCAGTGTTCCTCTGTCTTCTCTTTCTCTACTTATTCCATAAGAGAAGTCTCCCTTGCCTGGGGAAAGTGTTTAGATTCGTTCAACCACTTGCTACCAAGCCAATGAGCATGCGCCCTACCCCCATAGTTTATAATCTACCAAATAGGAAAGTGTAGTAGATGGTTCTGTGTGTCAACTTGACACAAACTGGAGCTATCACAGATAAAGGAAATTTCCTTGGGAAATGCCTCCATGAGATCCAGTTGTAAGACGTTTTCTCAATTGGTGATCAAGTGGGGGGAGGGCCCAGTCCATTGTGGGTGGTGTCATCCCTAGGCTGGTAGTCCTTGGTCCTATAAGGAAGCAAACTGAGTAAGCCAGGGGAAGCAAACCAGTAAGCAGCACCCCTCCATGGCCTCTGCATCAGCTCTTGCCTCCAAGTTCCTATCCTGTGTGAGTTCCTATCCTGACTTCCTTTGGTGATGAACAGCAGTGTGGAAGTGTAAGCCGAATAACCCTTTCCCCCCAAACTTGCTTCTTGGTCATGATGTTTTGTGCAGGATTAGAAACCCAGACTAAGAGAGAAAGTACTCAGGACATCTGAACATCCACTTTGGGTCCTAGTCTCTAGTTTCATACACAACATTCATTTACTCATAGAAGCCACTAAACTTCATTTTTGCAAACTCTGACTCCATGTAATAAATACTGAGCAAGGGCCACATGTGTGCACATGGGTGAATAGCTAAAAGGGGGGAATCAATCAATAGAAAAGCAAACTACAAACGTCTGAGGCAACTGAATAATAATGAGTCACACTGTAACTTTGACATAGTGGACATTTAAACCCGAGCGCATTTTTTAAGTTAGATTGAGGAGTGGAACAGACAGAAGGAGTGGAAGGGAGAAAGGCAAGGAGAATCTCAATGGAGGATTCTGCCTGTGACAGAACGCTCATGGTGCCAAGATAAAATATCTGAATCCTGGGTGCCTGAACAAATCTTTCTCCGCTCACAAACCAGACTCCTATAGATTTCCATTAATATTTAATCTCCTTAAATTTGATGGAAGAGGAAAGCCCATTCTGCATCTTGCCCTGTGGGATATTCCCAGCAGCCATCTCACTGATGGCTGACGTCAGCTGATGAGGGGGCAGGCTCTCCTGAGGAACCCCAGTACCAGACCCTGCCTTAGCATGCAGGCGGCATAAGTTTCAGAAGTGAGTCACGTCAAAGGCA
The DNA here is from genome assembly GCF_900095145.1 of Mus pahari. Classification (NCBI taxonomy): domain Eukaryota; kingdom Metazoa; phylum Chordata; class Mammalia; order Rodentia; family Muridae; genus Mus; species Mus pahari. Next base: position 84,292,628 of record NC_034598.1, on the reverse strand, counting down.
AGAACCATGAATTCAACTCAGATTTCAAATAAAGAATAAAGGACTTAGAGGACTCTATATAAAATTTTTCAACCCAGAAGTTCTTCCTGCTTAAATTATTTTCACATTCCAATTTAGACTCAGAAACATTATGTTGTTGTCACACTTCTTTGTTCCCCTGAAGTATTAAAAAAAAAAATCTGTATATAGCTGACAAAAAATAGAAGCTTGTCTGCCAGCAAGTTCCCTATTCATGTCTAACATACTGTAGAGCTGAGGCAGAACACATGGTCTTAAAGCACTCAGGGCCTCTTTTTAACTGTTCACCACAGCACTGTGTTTCTCCAGAGTGTGTGCACCACCTACAATACATGTCTTTGCATAAGCATGAATCCCTTTGGAATGTTTAAGTCATGCAGTATTTTCACACACTTTGATGTTGTGCATATGAGAATTACCATCTCTATTTTGAACATGTCCTCCCTCCAGCCTTCCACATGAAACCCTGGTAACTCAACTGACATCCCTTGAAATTCCATTCCAACAAAATACCATTAAAATCTCTAACGGGGGTTTGACATCTTTCATCCTCTCAAACCCAGAGCTAATTTAGCAGCTAAATTGGAAATTTCTGGGTGTGTTTTTGAAAACTAATTCAGCGTGAAAATTACTGATGATTTAGAATTGTTCGTGGAGCATTTTCTTTTTTTTCCTTACTTCTCCATCCCGAAATATCTGAGGCTTCATATCAGATTAATTTGCAAGTGGCAAGATGTTTCCTGTTATTGGAACAGAAGGGAACTGGTCTAAATACTTCCTAATGTGGTATTTATTCTTCATTACAGATGAGGCCCATCGGCCATGATGGCTACCATCCCACCTCTGTAGCCGAGTGGCTGGATTCCATTGAGCTGGGTGATTACACCAAAGCCTTTCTCATCAATGGCTACACGTCCATGGACCTGTTGAAAAAGATCTGGGAGCTTGAACTTATTAATGTAAGTTGGTCTCTTTCTGACACCTTCACTGTTCAACTTTTGATAAGATTTCTATTGAAGATGAAGAATTCCTCTTCTTTCTTTGTAACAGTTTGGCCATCTAGTAAGGATTTAGAGATTAAACGTGTGTGTGTGTGTGTGTGTGTGTGTGTGTGTGTGTGTGTGTGTACACACGCGCGTGTATGTGTTAGGTCTGAGGTCATTGTCTTTTGACATTTTGAGATGGTGAAGTAAGACATGAAGTGTGGAAGGACCCTTGCGGCTTTTTCTGTTATCACTGTGGATAAGGTGGTAAAATAAGCTCCTGTTGTGACCTTTGCCCTTGTTCACTATTAAAAGCCAGAATTACCGCCGTTCCGTTTCTTCATCACTTTCTTTTTAGGGCTTTGTCGAGTTTCCCCATCTTTATTCCTTAATTAGAATTCAGACCCCACGTTTGAAGGGACTGCTTCTGCTCTTGCTAAACAGGTTGCTGTAAATCATCAAAATGTTATCTTCTGGAGTTGGCATCCAATCGTATGTTGTCTGTGTTTTATTCAGACACTTGGCATAAATTTTCTATAAATGCTGACCAGCATATGTCACCATATATTCAAGCCCAAAGCAGTCAACCCTATCTTCCTAAGTGACTCTGATTCTTCCTCACTTCCGTTTTACTCTATTTTTTTTTCCTAATGCAATAAAGTGAAGGAATGAAATAAAAGGGTAACAGAAAATGCGCATGTGCACTGGTGCTATGGTTTGGCGTTGTAAATAGTTTGGGTTTTTGTTGTTTGGTTGGTTGGGTTTTTTTTTTTGTTTTTTTTTTAAGGACAGCAATAAATCATTCTTTCAGGGATTTGTTTGGCTTTATAGTCTAATGATTGGGGGAGGGGAGGCATTTCTAAGTAGAAACAAAGCTGACAGGTATCACTGCTTCTGCTGAGTTCTCTCCTGCTTTTCTATGTTGCAAGAGTCTGGTTGCTACATATTCCGAGCCATTAATTATTTTAATGGGCATTATTACTACTAGCTAATTGTCCTTTGCTTTTTTTTTTTTTCAATGTATCTTTAAAAATAACATCTTTCCTAGAGCTTCTTACAGAAATTGTTCTCGAGACCAAAAACTCACAGGAAGTTGATAGAATCTTGGCTTCTGGCTTGCCATTAGTAACTCCTTTTGCTTTTTAATCCCCTCACAAAAGCTATCATTACCAAAAGAAAGCCACTGTCTGAGGCTCTGGTTAGCATGGTTCTTGGTCTGTGTGGCAAAAGAACAAACTGAAGCTGCCTTAGGTTTTGCTCAAGCCAGGCACAGACTTCAGTTCTGTGTGAGACTTGACCCTCTGCTCATAGCGCCTTTTAGGCACTTGTTAATGAGGCCGCCTTCCATAGACTAGCTGAACCAGTTTTCACATTGAAATGTATCTCGTTTAGTAGTATAACTTGAAAACTAATCCTATGTAATACCCTCAGAATACAGTTATTCCCTACTGAAGAGTTGACAGGAAGTAACATGTTGGCATAGACAGTACATAGGTGATCAGGGTGGATTCTGGGAGAACTCTATAGTAACCATCCTATTGGGTGACAGCGAGGTTGGTAATGTTGGAAAGATGTCTAGGTTTGCTGCCTGGGCTTAGAGACTACTCACGAACACCATTGAATTCAGACAGGAAAATAAACTGCCTTTCTGCCTATGCTGACTCTTTCCCAGTTTCTCTTTTAGTTGCACTTGCTAAATCACAGATTGCCTTGGAAAGTCTAGGGGGAAGTTTCTGTTACAAGTATTGCTTTAAAATTTGAAAGCAAGACCCTCCTCTAACCTGTGCGTCTACCATCAACCCAATATTTTTTTTTCCTTAAACTCATTGGATTTAAGTTTCTGTGACATCTGTATGGGAAGTTCACATTCTAAGGTTTTGCAAGACTTAGCTCAATAGACATGCTACTGTGGGCGTAGGGGGGTGGGGCCTGAGTCTTTAGACGGAATTAGAAAACAGAACTTCATAGCACCAAGAGCTGAGAGGGGCTGGGTGGTTAGAATTTGCTTGCTTGCTTTTGTTTGTTGGTTAGTTAATGTGAGAAGGGCTTTCAAAGCTTTTGAGTAATCTCAAATTCAAGGCTGTTTGAAGTCATCAAAAGGGAGAAGACAAAGTTATGACCTTGGTTTATCTGAACTAATGAAGACAGGTATGGAGTGGTCCCTTATGGGATGTAGGGCCAACTAATAATTGTATTAAGTACCCATAATTTGTTGTTTCCTGGCTGATAAAGGGAACGTTCTATAATCTGGATTTAAAGTAAAGGCTTCTAGGGAACTCATATCGTGGATCAGTGTAGAGTGACTGATTGCCATCCTTGATCACTACAGTAACTGGCTGGTTCCCATCACAGATCATTATAGCTAGTTGATGATTCCCATCCCGGGTCACTGTGGGTCGAATGGTTCGCAGCCAGGATCACGGAAGTGAGTAGCTGATTTTAAGGGAGCCAGACGTGAGTAGCTGATTTTAAGGGAGCCAGACCGCTCTGCTGGCGATTTTCTCCTTGTAAAGTGAGAGCAGAAATGCAAATCTAAGCTGTCAGAGGTGCAGAGGTAAGCTATGGAGGGGAGAGGAGAGGGCAAGCAGGCTAGCTGTTGATATGACTCTAAATAACATCAGATATTGTCAGGCACTAGAGGCGACGCACCCAGAGCACATGGCAACATGCTCTTGGTTGTTCTCATGAGTATAATAAGTTTGTGCAACCTATTCTTTGGAAGAAATGAATTTTTGGAGGAAATGAAAACATTTCAAGTTTTTGACTTGAACATTACAAATGCTTGTTTGAAATTATAATCTTTGGAAAGTCCCTAAAGACCTTTCCATGATAGTCTATATTGTTGGTTTTGAAAATAGAGATTATTTGAGTAAACAAATATGGGATTTGGACACAGAGCTACCCAAAATGTTGGGCAGAGACAAAAGGATGGACATCTTACTATTAGCAGGGAGAAAGTTTTAAAACAGGAAGCACTGTTGGTTTTGTGGGCCCAGTCCTGTCTCAAATTAGAACCTGAAATATAGGCCAACCATTGACCCTTTTAGCTCTCAATCTGAGCTTCATGTTCAGACCCTGACATTGGCTGATTTATTCCCGTCTGGGCCACTATTGGTGATGACATCACTCTCCTACCTTTCTATCAACATTTTAGTGTTAAAGTGTGAACATGTTAGGAGTGACTGCAGGGAAAATTGTTCCCTCTGCAGATGCTTCCTCGGTGAACATCTGCTTTGAGTTATTGTCCCTCTGAAGGCTTGTTAAGGGAATTAATGACTAGTTAGCCATTCTAAGGTCCATTACCTTTTTCTCCTCTCAGAGGTTACTCAGGCCTGACATATGGTATTAGCCCCTTTGACTAATGTTTCTACTGTTATCCACAACCTCAACAGCTCTACCTGGAGGACATTTTAGACAGAAGGGACTCTTATGTTCTCCATGAGATGTGTATAGATTAATTGTGAAATTAAAAATAATAAGCTAAGTGTTATGTAAATAACTTGTTATTCATTTTCTGGACAAAAAAAAATGTTTTAAACTTATAAAAAAATGTTAATTTCCTTTATCCATGTGTGTCTACTACAGGGACTTAGGTACACCCAAATACCTTGGAACACTGTTCAATTCATTAACTTGTGAATCTCATTGTAGAACCTGTGATTAATTTCTTCCCATTGATTTTTCTATTGTTTACGAAGGAAATCATTCTAACCCAGGATTAGTGTATCCTGCAATACTAATAATAACAAATGTTCCTATGGAATAGGCAAAAAGAAAAAAAAAGTTCAGGTTTCAGTGCATTCTTAAATCCTTGCTCATAGTAATACAGAATTGCTTTTTAAAAAAATATATCTAATGCAGTGTTTGGTTTTTAATACCTCTGGGTAGAAGTTAATAAAGTAGCTAAGGCAGCAATACCCCCATGTATCCTGTGAAAGCTGTTTCTCATCTCCCACGGAGAGCATTTGGGATTATGTTTGCAGCAGCAAATTGATGCGTGTGTCATTTGCTTCTCAGCCAGCTCCTTCTGGAACTGTGTGCTTGCACTGATGAAGGACCGCCCCACTGTTCCTCTAGGTTTCCTCAGTGTTAATGATTTAATTTCTACCTTTCTGGGGGAATTCCATGATAACCTAACACCATAAGGACGCGGTGGGACAGCCCTGAAGGGGATAGCAACTCCACAGAAGACCAACAGAGCCATCTAACCTAGACCCTTGGGGCTCCCAGAGTCTGAACCACCAACCAGAGAACAAACACAGGCTGGACCCAGGCCTCCTTGGACATATGGAGCAGAAGTCATGAGGGTCCTGAACAACGGGAGCCAGGGCTATCCCAAAAGCTGTTGCCCGTATGTAGGATATGTTCTTCTAGCTCAGTTGCCTTGTCTGGCCTCCGTGGGAAAGGAAAAGCCTAGCCTTGAGGAGACTTGAATTGGGAGGGGAGATAAGCAGGGGATTGCCCACTCAGAGGAGAAGGGGAGAGGGGATGGAAGAAGGGTCGGGGGGAGGAGGTGACTGGGAGGGGGACAGTGAGTGGAATGTAGAGTGAATAAGTAAAAAAAAAAAATTAATTAATTTAATTTTTAAAAAAGTAAAACAAAAAGATGTTTTAGAAAGGAAACTTGCTAATTTTGCACCCACTCTTTGATAATATTTGCTCCATTGTTTTAAATGCTGTAGATATAAAGCCCCTTGTTCGAAAAATATTTTAAAATGTGACAGTGGTGACCACTGTGCATGACAGGGTGTCTCAGAGAGCAGCAGCTTATGTACTAAACCTACGTCGGTCCCATACCCTGGAAGGCAACCCTCCTCTCCGCTCTTCTGTGTGGATTCTCATTTCTATGGGTACCATTTTTCTGCCTACCTAAAGGACTTCCTCTAACATTTATATGACGTGAGGTTGCTAGTGGCGAGGTCTGTCAGCTTCTGGACCTCTGGAACAAACTTTTATTTTGCCTTCGTTTCTGAAAAATACTTTTCTAGGGTATTTAGGGGAATACCCTAGGGAAATGCGGGCCCGTTATACATTATTACTATTGGTTATTATTTGTATGCTGAGGTAACTTTATTCATATTTCTTATGTATTAAGGATTTTTTTAGCTTCTTAGATATGAGGCTAATAGTTTTAATGATAATATTTGTATGGTCTTTTTTCTTTTTATTTCTTTTTTGTTCAATGATTTGTTTATATTTTTATTAGATATTTTCTTTATTTACATTTCAAATGTTATCCCCTTTCCCAGTCCCCTCCCAAACCCCACCGAAAACCCCTAGTCCATCCCCCCTCCTCCTGCTTCTATGAGGATGCTCCCCCACCCACCCACTCCTACCTCCCCACCCTGGCATTCCCCTACACTGGGGCATCCAGCCTCCCCTCCCATTGATACCTGACAAGGCCATCCTCTGCTACATATGCAGCTAGAGCCATGAGTCCCTCCATGTGTACTCTTTGGTTGGTGGTTTAGTCCCTGGAAGTTCTGGGGTGTCTGGCTGGTTGATACTGTTGTTCTTCCTATGAGGTTGCAAACCCCTTCAGTTCCTTCAGTCCTTTCTCTAACTCCTCCATTGGGAACCCCATGCTCAGTCCAATGGTTGGCTGTGAGCATCCACCTTTGTATTTGTCAGGCTCTGGCAAAACCTCTCAGGAGACAGCCATATCAGGCTCCTGTCAGCAAGCACTTCTTGGTATCGACAATAGCATCCAGGTTTGGTGACTGTATATGGGATGGATCCCCAGGTGGAACAGTCTCTGGATGGCCTTTCCTTCAGTCTCAGCTCCACACTTTGTCTCTGTATTTCCTCCTGTGAGTATTTTGTTCCCCCTTCTAAGAAGGACCAAAGCAACCACACTTTGGTCTTCCTTCTTCTTGAGCTTCATGTGGTCTGTGAATTGTATCTTTAGTATTCAGAGCTTTGGAGCTAATATCCACTTATCAGTGAGTGCACACCATATGTGTTCTTTTGTGATTGAGTTACCTCACTCAGAATGACATTTTAACAAGGACACATGCTCCACTATGTTCATAGTAGCCTTATTTATAATAGCAAGAGGCTGGAAAGAACCCAGATGTCCTTCAACAGAGAAATGGATACAGAAAATGTGGTACATTTACACAATGGAGTACTACGCAGCTATTAAAAGTGATGACTTCATGAAATTCTTGGGCAAATGATTTGGTTATTTTATGTATATGAGTACATAAAATCTTCAGACACACCAGAAGAGGACATCAGATCCCATTACAGATGGTTGTGAGACACCATATGGGCACAGGGAATTGAACTCAGGACCTCTGGAAGAAGAGTCAGTGCTCTTCGCCGCTGAGCCATCTCTCTGGCCCCTCATTTTTTCTTAAAATAGTTTTCAGGCTCCCCGACCCCATTTCTTTGATTCCTTTGGGTAATTTCTATTGCTGTGTCTTTGAGCTCACTACTCTTTTCTCCTTGCAACTAATTGCTCTCTCTCTCTCTATCCATTACATTTTCATGGCTGAGACTCCAGAACTCAGACTTGAGTCTTTTGCCCAATCCTCCACCTTCTCTTTAACATCTCCAATCCTTCTAAACTTGTTGAACATGCGTAGTGCTGTTGTAGTAATTCCTTTAATGTCCTTACGACTCTAACATCTACACCGGCTCAAGGTTGATTCGGGTCTGCTGATTTTCTCCTCGTTCTTTGCATGCTAGCGGAATTTTTATTTGCACACAGACATTTTGCCTTTTACCCTGCTGAGGGATGGATAATTTTGTATCTCCCTCAATATCGCTTCAGAGGTGCTCTAGAGAAGATGGGCAGTCCTCATCGTGTGCTTAAGCTTGATCAGGTAAGACTAGAACACCATTTGCTTGGAGACAGGTGCAGAGTACTTGACCCAAACTGTACCCTTGAAATACCGGCGTTTTCTGGCCTGAATAGCACGGAAGCTATTACCAGCCTGATTCTGGCTCTAAAGGTTATCTTCACCAGTCTTTCCGGGCGCTTCATTGTCTGCCCTCCGGAAGGATTTTTTTACAATCATGAGCTGCTCAGTAGTCTCTCCTCGCCGCCCAGCGAATTCTAACCATGCGGGCCTCTCTAGCCGCTTTCATCTAGCAAGACAGCCCAGCTGCTTCTGCGGCCCTCTGTCCTGCAGATGAGTGTGCGTGTACCCTTGATTTGGTGTCACTGTCCTGGGCTTCACTTTCCTTGTTCTCTTGTCTTTCGTAGCATGAAAGCCAGAGCTTCCTGCAGATTTGTGGTTACTTGTCTCAGGCAGGAAAGTTAGCGTGATCCACCCCCCACCTGCCCCCGCCCCGGGATTCCACCTTGAGCAAAACGTGGATTCCATGCTCCTTCAGATCCCCTAAGCAGGGACCCCCCCACATCCAAACAGCTGTGTCAGGGGCTCGCTCACATGAGGCACCTGGGCATGAAGCGCTTGAAAGCATCCCAAGTGATTTCAATGTATAGCCTCTGTCACCAGTGGGGAACTATTCAAAGGATTTTAACCAGGGGCATGGTGTGATTTAAAAAAAAAAAAAACCGGTAAGCAGGGCAAGAAGGTGGCATACTTAGGAAGAAAAAGCTGAGTCAGCAACTCTGTTATATAGCCATTTCCAGCTATGGCTATATCAGGCACAGAGGCGATGGTGGTGGTGATGATGATGATGATGATGATGATGATGATGATGATGATGATGATGATGATGATGATGATGAAAAACCACCATTGGCTGCCTCTAGCGTTGAGGGCATGCCTAAATTAGAAGTCAGTAAATAGAGTAGGTTTTCGCAATCACAACCCCATGTATCAAAAGGACGGTAAATTAGAGTCAGTATTCAAAGGAACAAGGTAATATTAGACATCCCACGGAAGCTTTTGACGGTGGCTAACGCGGCTTCAGTTTGACCCCTCTGAAGCTAAGCTTCCAGTCAGATGGAAACTTTTACTTACTGTTTATAAAGAGAAAGACACACCGTGCAGCCAGGTTTCAAATGTGCCCTCTTTTCTTTCATCTTTATTTTGGAATCGGGTCACTTTGCTTTGAAGCCTATATCCACCACTCAGTATGTGGCCTTAAGTCACTTCCCCTCTCTGGGACTCGGTTTCTGGTGTATAAATAGAGGACAATAATATCTGGCCTGCTGGTTGCTAGGCTTCCTGGGAGGCTCAAATGACAGCTTGCTATTACCCATCCCATTCTCTTCTCCCTGGTTTTATTTTTCTTTTGCCTTTTCTCAGTGACTTCCCCAGATCACTTTCCCAGAGTTCAGCTGGAAACCGGGTCCCTTGGGGCACATCTTCACGGCTAGCAGTGTTGGCTTCTTCCACCCACAGCTCACGGGGTTGTGCATGGGGGACTGAGGAAGCACAGGTTACCCCATCTGACGTGTAAACACCAGTCTGCAGAAATGAGGTCTCTGCCTGTCCTTTCCTATCCGCAACTCCAGTCTCTGAGGGTCTCCTGCCCAACCCCCTTTTCTTCGATGTTGATTTTTAGGTACAAAACTGCTAGAGCTTTTACCCGCAGCTATGTGCGCGGCGACGTTTGACACCCCCCCCCCCCCAGCATTGACCTGGTGGCACCCAGATCTTTGTTCTTGAAGGAGGACTGAATAGCGCCTTTACTCAGAGGCCTTGGATTCTTCATTCAGCCACGAGTTATTATGAACCTAACAAATCTAAACCTGTCTGGAATTTGCCCCAAATTTTACGCATAATGACCCATAATGGTGGGAACCTCTGCTTTCCAAAGCAGCTCGGTGGTCCCTATTCTCTGAGACTACTTTTGCATCACATAATAAAGAGCATTGTAGGGTTGTTGTTGTTGTTGCTGCTGCTGCTGCTGCTGCTGTTGTTTTGCTGGTTTTCTCACATTTCTAATACAGCAGATAATTTTTTTGTTTGTTTCTTGAAGAGACTTTTTCCTTTTTTAAGACATTTAGGACGGAACTTGATACTAAAGAAGTTCGGCTGTATCGCTGGTAAATTGTGACAAACTGCTTGTGCTCCCGGGAGATTCGAGAGACATACCTAATGAAACACCCTATAGAGTATAGAAAATAAAAAGGAGCCGTCCTCCATACAGGCAAATGCATATAAATGCAAATAACCACTCTTGCATGTTGATCCGCTGGAGAAATCGGTCCGTTTCTATTTTAAGAGACAATCCGATATACTAAAAGGACAAAGAAAGCCAGAAAAACTATTAAGAATCTTGAAACCTATAATGCATGCTAACCTGCCAGAGACTGGCAGTAAGTAATGTGCCAGAGAAAACGGGGAAGGTCAGCGCAACCATCAAAGTAGGGTACAAGGTTCCTATTCGCCATTATGGAAATAAGTGGAAACCGTGAATGAATAATAATGAGCTCGGAGATTCTGTGACTTAGAATTTATATCTGTTTTAAAGATGTGTAAGGATTGCCAGGAGTTTAATTTTAAGCTATTTTGGTTTTTAAAGAATGTATTATGTTAAACTGCAAAGTGTGGTCTCAAATGCTTTTTGATCTCAGGCAAAAAGCTTGTTAGCGTGAACCTCAGAATCTGAAGCAGTCTTACTGTACAGACGTTTTGTCTGGCGCTCTACTGCCACCTGGTGGTCACGTACCTAAAGAACAGGGCAGGGCACTAAATAAACCAAATTCTTAACCAGTAGAACTGAAGTTTATTCTGTGTCGGTTTTATACCATTCCCTATTTCTGACTCTTTGTCACTCATTAGACTCTTATTTTCTTGTAGACATTTGAACACAAATTTCAAATACCACGTGATTAAAATTGTTTTTTTTACCAAAATGGAAACACTCCTGGACCGTGCAGTCCACAGATTAGATTAATCTGAGTGAAGGACTCCTTTAAATATGCATATATTACTCACCAGCACACTTTTTTTTTTACCTGTTTATAGGTGCTTTAAAATGGAATAAGGAAGGGAAATGGTTAGTAACCGTGCATAACATCACAGTTTCACAACGAACTCTTCAAGGCTTTGGATCCCAACTCCTCCACAAAACTTCCTTGGGCAAGTCACTTAACCCTGAACCCTCCATTTCCAAGCCCCTGAAATCTAGATTAATAACCTTCTCCATGCCCCTGATGATACCATTCACAGGTTTGAAGAAATAACCCAGTCACATATGTTCACAGTCCTTTGCTGTCATTTAAGGAAGACTAAGCAACCATCCAGTTTCCAAGTTCCCAAGATTGACAGAAGCATTGTTAGTTCTTGCCATTCCACAGCATGCACAAAACGTGCAAAAATACATACCCTAAAACAATGGGCATTGGTTTGGCTTATGAGCCAGACTGGACTGGAAATCTCTCCCAATTTCATCTGACCCCCCCCCCCACACACACACACACACACACATACTTGCAGCCGGCTCTGATCTACTGGGGTAGAAAAATCAGGGTTTTGGATGATCACAGCTGACATGACCAGGATTTCCCTGTCCAGTCCCCTAGCATGCTGCCTTGGGCGTGTCCTTACAACAGAATAGAAACGACAAAAACCAGGTGTGCACTGAGATGTTTTGAAGGTGGTTTCTTTGTATTGTGTATATGTGTAATTGTATATGTATATGTGTATATGTGTGGGCATATGTGCATAGGAATGCAGGTGCATGAGGACCAGAGGCCTCAGACACAGGTGTGGCCCAACAAGTTTTCTGCAAGAGCAGAATGTATTTTTAATCACTGAGCCATCTCTCCAGCCCTGGGCATGCTCTGTGCTGAACCTCTACTTGTAGATTATCTCCTAACAAATGGCCGACAGGAACTATTTTGAATATCCAAATCAACACGGGAAGAGAGGATCTGACCTGTCTCTTCACAGAACAATTTACATAGTAAATTCACATAGGCACAGAGATGGGTGGAAAATCCGGGCCAACCAGTCTACCACAATAGTTCTGATCAGCAAACAAAGGAGAATGGCATTTGGAGTTATGGGTAGTCAGATCATTCTTTGTAAGCCCTGACTCGGGATTTTTTTTTTTATTTTAAATCTGTTTTACTTATTTATTTTTTAAATTTTATTTAATGTATGAGTGCTCTGCAGCATATATTATATATAATACATATACATATATACATGTACATATGTATATATGTATACATATATATGCCTGCCTGAAGAAGGCATCATATCCCCCTGTAGATGATTGTGAGCCACCATGTGGTTGCTAGGAATTGAATTCATGGCCTCTGGAAGAGCAGCCAGTGCTCTTAGGCATTGAGCCATCTCTCCAGCCAATCTGACTCAGGATTTTTTTTTTTAATCAAAATCATCTTTAAAAACATGAGACATAAGAAGTAGAAGATCCAGACAGGGAACTGTATCAGTGGGATCAAGAATGTCAAAATCGGCGCTCGGTAACTAGGGAACAGTAACTTGGATGATAAACGAGCTGCACGATAGTAGAGTCACCAGATCTGTGAGACGCTGAGAGTTTAGTTATTAGGTCCATTGGCCATCAGACTAGCCTACTTTAGAAGATGAAATCTTGATGTCTCCTCTCATGGAGAATCACTTCAGTGCTCGTTCAACTGTGCGATGCAGACTCTGCTCAAAGTGGAGGTGCAGCCAGTGGGTTTTCGGTGGGATTGGGTTCTAGGGCCTAACTGAATCTTGTAAGCCATGTTCCAGGGAACACACCAATTCAATGAGGTGTTTGGCTTTCTTCCTGAAATCTATATTCAGACTATGCATAACCCTGTCGCACCTCCAAAACCATCCTGAACGTATTGAGGAAGCTGGGCTCTAGCGTCAGACTGCTAGAATTTGAACCCTGTCTGCCTTGGTTTGGTTTGGTTTCGTTTTGCTTATTGTGGTGTGGTGTGGTTTGGCTTGGTTTGGTGTGCTGTGGTTTTGATTGGTATGGAGTGGTGTAGTGTGGTATGATTCAGTATGGTTTGGTTTGGCGCAGTTTGGTTTGGTGTGGTGTGGTGTAGTGTGTTTTGGTGTGGTTTGGTTTTGATTGGTATGGAGTGGTTGTAGTGTGGTGTGATTTGGTATGGTTTGGTGTGGTGTGGTGTGGTTTACTGTGCTTTGGTTTGATTTTTGACAGTTGAAGGTAATCATTACTGCTAAACCACTGGTGACTCACTCCATCAGGGTCAGGACGTGTATGTGTTCCATTCTGTTACTTGCCCCAGCTCCCAGAATGACACATTGAAAGTACCAATCAATAATTTCTAACTGACCTAGGGATGTTTGTGGGAGAGGCACAGTTCCCAGAGCTACTCCATCAGCCTCATAGTTCAGGGCTCCTCATCCCTGGGAGATGGACTCTGCTGTGCTGTTCCCTTTGCAGATAGATGGAGAGGGCCAGTTACGTTTTGAGGACACAAGCCAAGGGACATACATCCCTGATGGCATATATCCCTGAATATCTTATGTTGTAAAAAGAGAGGCACCGGGCTGGTCTTGAAACACAGACACATGGCAGGGTCAATGTTCGTGAGCCTTACTTACAGAGAAACTATTGAGCAATCCCGGCCTGGGGTGGGTGCCGTGCATAGATAGCCCCATCTTCAGGTGGCCACTAGGTAACACACGTTGTTCATGGTGAATGCAGGTGGGATTTAGGGGGAACACTTCTATATCACATGTGTGCATGCATCCATTCGTGTGTGTGTGTGTGTGTGTGTGTGTGTGTGTGTGTGTGTGTGTGTGTGTGTGTAAGGGAGACGGAGAGAGCAAGATACAAGAAAAGACCATATCCTGACCTACAAATGCCAAGGGCCTTGGAGGTCTGGAGGTCTGAAGAGTCAGGTTAAATGGAAAACCTCAAAGCAAAACAAGCAGACGCCAGGTAGTGATGCTTCCTCCCACAGTCCCCTAAATAAATATGCAAACCCTCAGATGGATGTCTCCTTTGGACTGTCCCAGCCTGGAAGAGCAAGTGACAGCCTGCAGGCACCTGAGTGAACTAAGTCACTATGCAGTGGACCATTTGCACGTCAATGCTGAGTGAAGGGTTGGGTACTGTGAGGGTAGAGAATGGCAGCAGTGTCTTAGTCAGGGTGTCTATTCCTGCACAGACATCATGACCAAGAAGCAGTTGGGGAGGAAAGGGTTTATTCAGCTTACACTTCCACATTGCTGTTCATCACTAAAGGAAGTCAGGACTGGAACTCAAGCAGGTCAGGAAGCAGGAGCTGATGCAGAGGCCATGGAGGGATGTTCCTTACTGGCTTGCTTCCCCTGGCTTGCTCAGCCTGCTCTCTTATAGAACCAAGACTACCAGCCCAGGGATGGTCCTACCCACAAGGGGACCTCCCCGCTTGATCACTAGTTGGGAAAATGCCTTACAGCTGGATCTCATGGATGCATTTCCCCAACTGAAGCTCCTTTCTCTGTGATAACTCCAGCCTGGGTCAAGTTGACACAAAACCAGCCAGTACAGGCAGGAAAGATTCAGGACAAATCCAGCAATACAGAGAGACAGGAACAGGAAGTAGACTGTGGTGGCTTACAGGGAATCAGAGTGAAAAAGAGGCTGGACACAGTTAGGCGAGCCAAAACAAAGGTCTGGTTCCATACATAGCCTAGAGCAAGACACCTGACCACCATAGCAACCTTCCTGTCTATTTGTGTTCTTCCGCTTCTGCCAGACCTCAGACTGCTTAAGGATCTGGTTGTGAAGGCTAAGCTAGATGCCCACCCCAGGGTGCTTTTCCTATGGAGTCTCTGGGTGACCTGCTGCCAGGGGAAGAGTGGAAAAGGAAGACATGGAAGAAGCCATGGGAAGTAAGATTGTCGGAGACGAACGATACCCACTTGGCAGCAGAGGGTACAGGAGGAGCAGCCACTCACGTGACTCATATCACTTACGTGATAGCCACCTCCGGGTACTGCTATCACCAGGGTGCCTGGAATGCTGGGTAAAATTCTTACCATTGAAAGGCAGCCGAGACAAGAAGGTGTTTGTGAGGGCCTTTAAAGACTCAGAAAGTGCTTGGGAGACCGAGACAGAAGGATCACAAGTTCAAAGCCAGTCTGAGCAACATAGTCCCAAAATAGTCAAAGGGGTGGGGGAGGGGGAGGGGCTAGTGAGATGGCTCAGTGGATAAAAGCGCTCACTGCCAAGTCTGGTCACATGGTGGAAGGAGAAAGATGACTCCTAGACACTGTCTTCTGATCTTTTGAGCTGTGGCACAGGTATGTGCATGTGTGTTCTTGCATACATGCACACATGCACAGAGAGAGAGAGAGAGAGAGAGAGATTAGCTCCTTGATATAGAGTACTTACCTAGCATATGTTAGGCCCTGGGTTCAATCCAGAACTGGCAAAAAAACAAAACAAAACAAATACATTGGAATAATGTTCTAAAGAGAAAGACAGTAGGCAGGAGATAATGTAGTATCAGATAGGAACATATAAAACATGTTTTATGTTTTATAATGTTATAGTCTCTAACAAATAGATCAGGTCTTAAGAAAAGTTGCCATAGACATCATTAAGGAGATGACATCACTGGGCCATCTCTAAAGAAAATAGGGGCTTGAAGAGCCTTCCAGGCTGAGGGAGTCAACTGTTCAAGCAAATACCCTGTGGTCACTGAAGAGGAAGGGAGTAAGGACTATCATGAGCTACAGGTTAGGCTCATCACAAATGATGTCAGAGAGATAGGCAAGGACCAAGCCCAGAAGGATGCAGAGACTGGGCTGTATGCCGGGTAGGAGCCTAAGCACCAGAGGGATTTGGAATGGCAGAGACTGGCTTGGAGTATCTGTGAGTACTGGGTGTGGCTACTACGGAGGGAACAGATGCTGAGTGTGGGCAAGGTGGTAGAGCCAGTCCTAAAGGCATTTGTGGGAAGAGGTGGGGAATATTTGGTCCAGGCTTTACAATGAAGACAGGCTTGCTGAATTAGAAACCAGCTACAAGGGAAATGAAAGTGGGTGAGTACCGGTTTAGGTAGCCTAAACTATTTCCTGAGGTTGAGATGGAAAGTAGGGGAATTAGAATCAGCAACTGCACTGGGATGTAAGCTTGATGTACCAAACATTTCTGTTACAAAGTACAGACGCAATTGTCTGTAGGCACATGTAACAATTCAGCTCCTCTCTACTTTAGAAACAATGATGCTACTGACAGGCACTGTGGTTCAAGGCTGGAAAAAAAAAAAAAAAAAAGATGCTGTGAGACCAGCACCAATTTCTGTGCCCAGCAACTTGCGGGAGGCCATCTTTGCCAGCAGAAGCTCTTTGTTTTTACAACCAGGTATTAGAGCAGTCAGCCTGGGGCTCGGAGCACAGGAGCTGCCCTTTCTCCTCCACCACACACTAGGCAGCTCGTCCTCAGCTATTGACCTGCTATTTGTAGAGCCCCTTGACTCCATCATCAAGACGATATCCTGAGCAGATAGAAGCGAATGACTGTTAACCCTGAGGAAAAACAAGGCTGGACTTCACACACAGTGATTGACAACTTGTCCACAGCAGGAGTGTGAATTATTTCATCCTGTTCCAGCTGGCTGGCTTCCCAAACTATTCTCTCACATGGATCTGAGAGCCAGGTACAGGGAGGGGGTGTGGAGAGACCTCAGGGTCACTCGTCCTGATTTTTCAAACTCAAAACGTTCAAACATAACTTCCTTCGGTTGAATTTAAAATTTATTATCCCAGAAAAGCTATTTTATTTATTTACCAAGACCATTTAGGGCTAGCAAGATGGCTCCGCAGATAAAGGCACCTGTCCCTAAGTCTGAGAAGTTCAATTTCCAGTTGCCACAGTGTGGATGGAGAGGACTGATCAGCAAAGCCAGCCTCCTCTAACCTCACATATGTGATCTGGCACTAACACACACACACACACACACACACACACACACACACATGGGGCATGGGGAGACACATGCATGCACAATAATTTTTATTTTATTCTATTTTATTTTAAGTCCACTCATTTCCCAGTATTCTACCTCTGTTCCACAGTGAGGAGCGTATTTAGATGTGTTTGGCTGCATTCACCCACCACTCAGTGATTGGCTCAGTCTGACGCAGGCTGGAGACAATTGATGGATGTGAGTTTCCAAGCAATCGAGTCGCCGAAAACCCATAAAGGGATAGCAGGGCCCTTCGGATGTAGTGGAATAAGCAGGATCTAGTGTTTTTGCATAGTCATCTAAGGGCAAAAACTGCAGTCGACTCCACTGGGCTTCACGGAGTCCAAAGGGTGTCTATTCTAAGTTGTGTTGGCTGTGATTTTACATAACCCTGAAAAGGACAAATAATGGTGCTGTCCGTGGTTAAGTCCGACCAACACACACACACCTCCCAGCAGGCGTTGCTGTTTCTTCCACTTAAAGATTTTTGTGGATTTTTTTCTGCTCTTCTTAAGGTCTTTGGCATCTATATTATGTCTTTTTTTTTGTGTATGCACTGTAGGAACAGAGCATTCATTATATGTCACATGTTACTAAGGAGCTATTCATTCTGTCTCAAAGCATAGGGTCCCTGCTTTTAAAAAAAATAATAAATGTATGTATGTATCTAACAGCAGTCTCTTCGATGACACTTTGTGAGCATCAACTGAGCCTCGTGGGGTCTTGTATATTTTGCGCTTTGCTTGCCTGGGGGGAAGGGGTGGTTTGTTTTTTGAGTTAGGGTCTCATGTAGCCTAGACTGGCTTTGAACTTCCTGTGTAGCTGAGAGTAGCCTTGAACTCCTTATCTTCCTGATTCTAGATCTCAAGTGTAGGGATCACAAGCATGAGCCACACCTGGCTTAAGTGCGGCTTCCATGTCAATTATTATCAACCCATGATAGCTAGAACTGAGTGTATGTGTACAAGCTACATAAACAGGCCCCAAGCAATCACAAGGCAGTGCTGATATGATATACCTTAGCTTTTCTTAAGGAAAAGCATATGCTCTTTATAATACTGTAAACTACTGTGTAAGCAAAGCACCGTGAGAGGGAACAAATGGGGAGTCTCATCAAGGGTTAATGTCTGTCTTCTATTAGAAAAAGAAAACCTTCCCCGTCTTTGTTTCCATTGATCAGGATGATATTGTGTCGCATACAACAAGAGAGACCTCAGATCCTGTCGGGATGCGGCATCAAAAGTGAAGTCTCTCCAGATATCTGACTTTTGCAGTCACAGTCATCGTCGGGTGCTGGCAATTGCGACTTGTGCAGCTGTGGTCCCTTATCCATCTCCCACTTTAAAATCACTGTGCACCTAGCAAAACTGTGAAAAACCCCTGTGGGGCGGGACGGATGTGTGGGCCTGCGTGATTGGAATATTCCGAGGATGTCGACACAGAGAGTCATTGGAGCTGAAACAATCAAAGAGCTCCTTCTGTCCGAAATGACAGGCTGCCTGTGCCAAGATGCATCCCGAGCAGCTTAGCCAGTGGAACCGTGGTCCCTTTGACAGGGGAACGGAAAATCCTGAAAACCCTGAGGAAGCTCAGGCACTGGCGACTTGCTTACCATCAGCCCTGGTTTGCCTCTTCTGCTTCCTCCTGATAGGTGCTTGCTGGTTCTTAGCTGTATATCCTCTGACTCTTTGCAGACTCCAAACATGGCCTGTGATGGTTTAAATGAGAGCGGTCCCCACAGGTTCCTGTGTTTAAGTGCTTGCTCCCCAGTTGGTGGAACAGTTTAAAAAGGATTAAGAGGTGTGGCCTTGTTGGAGGAGGTGTGTCACTGGGCATAAGGCTTGGAGTTTCAAAAGCGCTCTCTCTCTCTCTCTCTCTCTCGCTCTCTCTCTCTGTGTGTGTGTCTCTGTCTCTTTTGGTCTTTCTCTGTCTGTCTGTCTCTCCTCCTCTCTCTCTCCTTCTGTCTCTCTCTCTGTCTCTGTCTGTCTCTCCTTCTGTCTCTGTCTGTCTGTCTCTCTGTCTCTGTCTGTCTCTCCTTCTCTCTGTCTCTCTCTCTCCCTCCCTCCCTCCCTCCTTCTCTCTGCCTCCTGCTTGTTAGTCAGATGTAAGCTCTCAGCTACTGCTTCAGCACTAACCCTGCCTGCCTGCCTTTTTCTGCTTTGCTCCCCACCATGATTGTTAATGGTTCGCCCTGTAAGCAAGCCTTCAATTAAATGCTTTCTTTTATGAGTCTCCTTGACCACAGTTTCTCTTCACAGCAATAGAAGAGTCAGACATGCCCTTTCCTTAGGGCCATCAGAACTCGCTGTCCCACTGACCGGGTCACTCCATGCACAACTTAACCCTTCTCCTTCTACAGCATTTCAGCTCAGCTGTCGTGTGCCTTGGACCATGGCTTCCTCATTGTGCAGACGAATCAATGTCTCTGAATACTTCATGTTACCCTGGTGTGTGTATCTGCTTCTAGAGCCCCAAGTCTCCTTATTTGCCTTTGTTTGCTAATGGATGTGTGCTGACCTTTGTACCCGCCACACCTGGGATGCATTTGTCCCTCTTAAGTCATCTATGTCATACCTAACATGAGAAATAAAGAATAGGATATAACAGAAGAGTTACTTTAAAATATTAAACCCAGCTGGTATCTCCTAAAACACCCTTAAATTCTGACCCAACACAAAATTTAAGTTGTTTTAAGCATCTCTTCACACAGGCTAAAAGCATTCAAAGTTCAAGACCAATGATGTAAAAATAAGACAATTAGAATGATTTTTCTAGGACATGAAGAAAAAACAATATGTAATGATAAGAATGACCCCCTAAAATATTCTGCCTAGAACCTGTAGCTATGACCTTGGTAATTGTCTTAGTTAAGGTTTTACTGTTGTGAACAAACACCGTGAACAAGGCAACTCTTATAATGACAACATTTAATTGGAGCTGGCTTACAGGTTCAGAGGTTCAGTCTATTATTATCAAGGTGGGAGCATGGCAGCATCCAGGCAGGCATGGTGCAGGAGGAGCTGAGAGTTCTTCATCTTTATCTGAAGGCTGCTAGGAGAATACTGACTTCCAGGCAGCTAGGGTAAGGGTCTTAAGCCCACACACGCAGTAGCACATCTACTCCAACAAGTCCACACCTCCTAATAGTGCCACTCCCTGGGCCAAGCATATACAAACCATCACAGTAGTCAAAAAAAAAAAGAGGGGGGTGTCTTTGTAAACCTAATTAGGTTACAGACTCAGGAGAAAATTAACCTGGATTATTTAGACCATCAGTCCTCAGTCGGTGGATCCTGACCCCTTAGAGAGTGCATATCAGAAATGTATATGTAATAGTGATGAAATAATTGTATGGCTGGGGTCACCACGACATGAGGAGCTGTATTAAAAGGTCACAGCATTAGGGAGGTTGAGAGTTCTCCTAGATGGACTTGAAATCCCATTAGTGTCTATAGAAGAAGCAAGAACAGACTAATGAGATGCTGAACGTGAGAAGAAGCAGACTGGAGTGGACCTGCCATGGATACTGGAGTAACCCAGGGCTGGAAGAGGCAAAGAAAGACTCTCCCCTAGAGCCTTCTGAGGGGCACAGCCCCCCACACACACCTTGACTCCTGACTTCTGACGGTCAGTGTTATATGAGATTACAGTAAGCTCCTCACCCCACCTTTTTTTTTTTTTTTTTTTTTTTTTTTTTTTTTTTTGGTTTGATAATAGAGATTGTACAGCAACCTTAGGAAGCCATACAGTGATATTCTAGAATCAGTATCTGTGGAACCAGTTTTAATGTTACGGTCTCATAGTTGTTAAAGGAATCTCAATTTGGATACTGTATGTTAAATGAAAGTAGTCCTCAGTCAGCTGTAAGCCGTGACCTTTGTGGAGGATCAGAAGGACCATCGCCCTCCACCTGGAGGTAACCAGAATAGTTCACGCTTAAAGGAGGCAGAAGCAGGCAGATGGGATGCAAAAAGACAACTGCTGAGGATTCCCTTGGGGAGGATGGAAACTGTTTCATTAGGACAGTGGTGTTGTTTACAGAACTAAACCCTGACCAGTTGGCATGAATCGTGTTGGGCAACAAGAAGTTGAGAAGTGCTTGGTATCGGCCAGCGAGATGGCTCACCTGGAAAAAGGTGCTTGCCCTGGGGACCTGAGGCTTAGCTTGCAGATCCCATGGTGGAAAGAGAGAACCAACTCTCTCAAAAGTTATCTTCTGATTTAAACACACACAGTGTAGCATGTGCACACACACACACACACACACAAATGCTAATAACAATAATAATAATAAATGTTAATTTTAAGAGAGGAAGTAGATACTTGTTAGTGGTTAGAGCTTGAGTGTGTTAGGCAAGCACCGTGCCATTAAGCTTCCTTCATACTCAGGCCTTCCTGTCTCTGCTTCACTCTCTGTTGCATGATGGTGTCTTGTCTTTGTACCATAAGCCTTTTGACGATAGGTATCTTCAGCAGCTTCAGTAGTCACAGGTAGAGGAAGAGGTGGGGGAAGGGATCAACAGCCAGAGGAAATCCAAACCTTTTCATCATGACTTCCAGGAACTTACACCTCTTTAACCATATATCACCCACTGTCTAACTTCAAGAAGATGGGAGAATGTATCCGAGCCTTCCCCAACCTCTCCAGGGACAAGCAGGCAGCGGAGGGGATGTTGGAATGGATCTTGCAGTGGGCAATTGATAGTATCAGTCACAACACTCTGAAAGCAGTGCTCAGAAGGCAGTGCATCCTCTGGCAAGGTCTCATACTGTCAATAACATTGAGTGAGAAGATCCTTAGACTCTCAATTACTAGGCACGCTTTGTAAAGCTAAGAAGAAAACAGATTTCTTCAATCTCATTTCTGCAAAGTATAGAACAGTTTCAAAAATTTTACTGATAACCTCATCAATCTTTTAATTATCCAATCCTTTTATCTATAGCATATTTCTGGCTATTTCAGGTTAAGGGTACCAGGAAAACAGCCAATCATGAGGTTATTTTTAAAGGTCAAGATACAAATGAAAACAAAAAAGAATTCAGTGTGCGGTGGGTTTTATTCTCTTGTGGGCCCTTCTCACCAGCAGATGGAGGAACAGGGAAGAGGAATCAGAAAGAGAGGAGTCAGGTGTTCATCTTGCTTACATCATGGGACCTTTCTTTGTGTGAGTAAATCAGTGGGTGCCAGTTGAGGTCCCAATCCACCCCATATAGGGGCCATTTGCCACCAGCCTGCCTTGTGCTAGGCTCTGAGCCAATTGCTGGGGAGTGGTCGGTGAGTAGACTTAGGTCTACTGTTAGGTCTGTTGAAGAGCTTACAGTCTAGTGAGACCGAGAAGAGCATGGTGTGATGCTAGTAGTCATGTTCAAGAGTCGCATAGGGACACTCTGACAGGGACCTTAACGTAAGCCTTTCAGAAAGATTGTAAAAGCCAGAGGCTTCTGGTGGAGCAGACCCAAACAGTGTTGTCTGGAGATGGCAGTATGGTGAGCTTTTGTACTGCAGTGCCCATTGGTGCCTGTGTAAGACCTGCACAAGATCGAGTGAGTTAGCATAGAAAGTGGAGGAGCACATGACCCCACCCTAGCTGAGGAGCTGTGGCTTTGGAGAGGGGGAGCCTTGTTTACCTGAGGGTGTGAACCCCTGGTTAAGTCAGCAATGCTCTAATGTATGGACTCAAGACTGTGAATATATGGGCAGCACAAACTGGAATCAGTGAGCTAAAAACAAAAATTAAAAAGACAAAAAGTTGGAAGAGGGTGGGGCTGGAGGCTGGGGGGTGGAGGTAAATCTGGAAATAGGAGGAGAATCGAGAGACAAATTGTAAAAATACATAGGCTGCATGTATGAAATTCTCAAAACACTAACGAAGCTATTATAACTAATGAATATAATATAATTTTTGAGTGAGTCTTGGTGGGTTGGTCGTGGTGGCACATGCCTTTAATTCCAGCAATGGATAGGTAGAAGCTGACACACACCTCTGTGTGTTTAAACGTAGCCTGGTCTGATGAGTTCTGGGCCATCCAGGGCAACATCTCAAAAAAAAAAAAAAAAAAAAAAAAAAAAAAAAAGGAAGGAAGGAAGGTGAGCTGAGCCCTGGAGGGAAGGAATCAGGACCAGCTTCATGGAGGAGGCTCACATACATGGTGGGAAGGAGGGCTTTGCAGACTTTGCTTGGAGGAAAAAGCTGCAGCAGGAGTGGATAGGGGTGGATACCGGGCTCACAATCTTACTCCTCTCCCACAGAAAAGGAAAGGAGCCAGGAGCTACAAGAAGATGCAGAGTAGAGAAATGGGCGGTAGGGATGCACTGGATGGACCATTGATCCGGTGTTGACCCACAAATAGAGCTCAGGAATAAGATACACCAAAGGTCCAGCCATCTCCAAGATGATCACCATAGCCATTGTCAAGGGAGGTAGCCATATCCCCTGTACCCAAGGACAGCAGCTTCCCTCCACGCTGCCCACTTGGAAGCAAAGGCTGCGATCCCTGGCGCATCCTTGATTGGCAACCACACGGACCTGACAGTGGGCTGTAGAGTGGACTCAGGTCAACAACCCGGCCGATTGCACAACAGGATCGAGGCCGAAATGGGGAAACCCAGTGTTTCTTTAGTGATGGGGACCGGGGCTGAATTCCACTTCCTTGATTGCTCCCAGAGGGCAAGTAATCAGGATAAGGTCCCCGCTACTTTCCCAAAACGTTCTTTCTCATTAGCTCTGTAACTGACAAAGCATTTCTATCCCTTGGAGGTCTGATGACGTAGGCGTCATCCTTCCTCCGGATTTCACAGCAGAAGGTCTGGAGAGCAACGCATGTTCAGCACACCCAGGGGATGTGGTGCATGGCTGGGCTAGGACTCAAGCCTGAGTTTGTTGGACTCCATGTCTCTTTCCAGAGCGCTCCCCCCACCCACCCCACCCCTCCAGCATGTTTCAGCTGATCTTTTTATAACTTATAGCTACATCATGTTCAATGCTGCCATCTCCCAGAATATCCGTTAAAACACGCAGTGCGCCTCACGCTTCTGGGTTTCTCGCCAGTTACTGGAGAAATGATGAGTCTCGAATGTGCTTCTCGGAGACTGTTAGGTTTCTGTAGAAGAGCCTGCCTCTGCCCAGGGCTTTATTAACTAACTCCCTGCTATGCATGATGAGATTTTCCCCCAATGCATCTTCAGAAAAGCATGCCACATAGGTTGCGCTGTTAGACGAGAAAACGGGGAAGAGAGGAAGGTGGGCGGTAGCGTGACTGATCCAGCCTCACTCACAGAGAACCCGTGGACCGCTATGCAGCATCAGAACCCTGAGCATCCTCCCTCCTCTCCATCATATTCCCCTCCTCTGCTACCATGAGGAGTGACAGGGACCAGGCGAGTGGCAGTGTCCTAAACACATCAAGCACTTTCATATGCAGCAGGTAACTCAGGAGGAGCAGTGGAAAGTAGGGTACCTTTATTGGATATTTACCAGGATAATGATGGCTCTGTGTCTTATCCAATCTATACCTTGCTGGGGAGATGGAGGCTCTTTTTCTTTCTGATAATCCTACCTCAGAAGAGAAGCAGCAGGAATCAGTACAAAAAAAAATAGCCTACTTTACCCGCAGTTGGTTATACCTGCAAAATCTGTTTCTCATTTTATTAACAGAAGTAAGAATTATGCATATTTATAAGCAGGCTTGATTTACTGAGCACAGATGATAGCTACAATCCCCAGTCTGGATTTTCCTCTGAATTCTTTCTATATCATTTTGTGTATGAAAATGTTTATTTTAATAAAGGTGGTTGTAATCAAAAGTACCCACGGTCCCTTTCAAAGATAAAACGTCATTTAGCGTTCATTAAAAGAACGTTATAAGAATCCCATGGCTGAACTTTTTCTGCTCATTCTTTGAAAAAACAAGTGACATTCATACTGAAGCAGCTAAATGGCATGTAAAAAATGACTGCCGTGACCACGAAATGAGTCCTTTCCGGGCTGCCTTGGATAAAGGGCAAGCTGCGGATACGATACCGATGTGTAGCATCCTCCAGTCTATTGCCCTTCTGTGTGGATGAAGTGCCCGTTCTCATCCACACATTCTTTCTCCTGAGAGAAACCAACCTTCATGAGTTCCCATAAGAATTCAGCAGGGGGTGCTGGAGAGATGGCTCAGCGGTTAAGAGCACTGACTGCTCTTCCGAAGGTCCTGAGTTCAATTCCCAGCAACCACATGGTGGCTCACAACTATCCATAAATAGATCTGGCGCCCCCTTCTGGAGTGTCTGAAGACAACTACAGTGTACTTACATATAATAAATAAATCTTTTAGAGAGAGAGAGAGAGAATTCAGCAGGGAAAGACTTTCAGACTTTGTGATGGGAGAATTCTCCCTAACAGGTGGTCGCAACATCTCCCTGCCATCTAGATTTCTGAAGAGAATAAAACCTTTTTAAAAAATGTCTTGGGACTTTTGTGACAAAAGCCAAGTGGGAAAAGATGTGTAATGTGTACATGTATTATAAAACAAACTGCTCCTTGAAGCTGAAATTGTTACCAACACCTCTGCAAAGGCTCACTCCCTCAAGCAACACCTCGATGTCCCTAGTGAGTACAAACACCGTTTGAGCTGATGTTGGTGACCCATGATCCTTGGAGTTTCAAACAATTGAGAAAGTAGCGTCCAGGAGAATTATGTTTTGTTTTCACAGAGGAGAACAGGTAGAAATGTCCAAGGATACACACATAACATCAGTAATGGAAACCTTATGTTCACTGTGTACAAAACAGTGTTCTAATTGCTTTAAATATACAGATCACTTCAAGTGTGTTTAAGTAACACACATTCATATGGATGATTACAAATGATGCTGCAAACTAAAATAACTATAACACGTACAAAATCTGGTCCCTGTGACTATAAAATGGAAACTGACTCTTCCGACTGAATTGGGTATGGATCAAGTGGAGAATGTCCGTCAAAGAGAGAATTTGGAGCAGGAGAAGTAAATTATGTCTAGATATTTCCTCTTCGTTGCTACTAAACAAGCTGTTAACAATACATGGCTCAATTATTCTGTAAAACATTTATGAAAGTCCATGAATGCCTTTGAAATATGCATTTTCTAGAGTAGTTGCAGCCAGCAGTGGCTGTAACACCTGGCATTCTTAAAGCACCTCGGAGATCTCTCATAGCTTCCTATGCTCGTACTCACCTAACAACACTCTTAGGATGAGCATTCGTTTTCTGCTTTGCATCTGGGGAAACTGCAGTTAAGGAAAGTTAAAGAAATTGCGTAAGGCTGGTAGGGGAAGTGAAGCCCTGAGCCTGTCTGGTTGCATGTCTCTGCTCTCTGCACCATGCCTTAGACCCGCCTAGCATCCTCGGAGATGAGTCATGCTTCCTTGTGTGAGTTTTCCGAGGAGTTGACAACCTTTTTAATTTAGTGGGATGCCCTGTTCTATTAAACCAAGCACTATGATACGCTGAAAGTTTCATGCCATCCCTTGAGCAGCCGTGAAATTATCCAGCCAGTCGTTTGACCTCATGAGTTCCCTCGTCTGGAAAATGAACAGTTTGGATACTCGCCACCTAAGGAACTCAGACTCGGAGTAGGTACCACAGAAGGCCCCCAGATAAGTGTCTACTTAGTACCGAATTACTCCTGGCAGCTTCCTTATTAAATACTTGGCTGTATCTGCCTAATGATGGACTCAGTTGGGGGGGGTGGAGGTCCAAAGTAGGTTTGTGTGTACCCACATGTATGTGTATGTTGCTGTTCTGTATGTGTTCTTATATATATGTATGGAGGCAGAGGTCAGTGTTGGGTATCTCTCTCGGTTGTGACAGGCTCTCTCAAGGAAGCTCACTAATTCAGGACTAGTTAGGACCAGCAATCCTGCTACCTTCTCAGGACTGGGGCCACAGAGGCACACTGCCACCTAACCTTTCTGTGGCTGTTAGGGAATCTGAACTAAAATCCTGATGCTTGTGTGAGAAGCACTTTACTGGCTAAACCATCTCCCCAGGCTCCTAAAGTGGTTTTAAAAGACAAATTGCAAGGGCTGGAAAGATGGAGGAAGATGGCTCGGCTCAGTAGTTAAAAGCACTGGCTGCTCTTCCAGGGGACCTAGGTTCGATTCCCAGCATTCACTGTTTACAACTGTCTATAACCCCAGGGGATCTGATGCCCCCTTCTGGTCTCCAAAGGCCATGAATGCATATGATGCATAGACATACTTGCAGGAAGAACACCCATACACATAATATAAAAGAATGGATTTAGTTTAAAAGTCAAATTGCCAGATCAGACATAAAGGTGGAGGATAGTCAGAAACAGCTAGCTGTACATTATAGATCATGTAGTATAACATGATAAAGGAATGCTAAGCTTTCAATATAGCTTAAACCTAAAGGCACGTAGAGTCTGGTGCTCGTGAGGGAGGAGACACCAACCTTCTATAGCCAGCCTTCCCTTTCAAGGGCCTAACTTGGAACAGTGAGGGACCTCACCTTCTTCTCAAGATTGCAGTTTCTACTAACATATACAATGAATATATTTGATTACCAAGTTGAGACTGGTTTTCTGTCTAAAATGATCACAGTTTGTTTTTGGTTTATTTTTTTGTTTGTTTGTTTGTTTGTTTTTTAACTTCGAACAGTGAGTAAGACTGCCTAAGTTTTGATTCAGAAGCAAGGAGAAACTAAATGAGTAGCATTGAATAAATTTGAAATAATAGATAGGGGAAGAGAGAGTTGCCTTGGTGGGATATTATAACCATGAACCACCCACATCCAATATACTTGTTTTATATCAGTGTGTGTGTGTGTGTGTGTGTGTGTGTGTGTATGAGTCAACCACCCAAGACACTATTGTGTCTTCTTAATTAAAATTAACTCTTGTTTTCTCCATGGTGGATGCAAGACAGGCAAGAGAGGTAAGCAGAGAAAGACGCACTTAACTCTGTTTCCTCAATGACAGATTCTTTCTTCATCCTATTCTATTGAGAATTGTGAATCAGAAGCTTGGGTCATGTGGGCCTCCCTTCCTGAGTGCCCAACGGCAGATTTTAAGAACGAATAGCTACCCAGAGCTTTTCCAATGGTTGATTTTCTCGTTCAGAACCAGAACTTAGTCCTGCAGCCCTGCCCACCCTTCCTCTTCCCCAGGGTCAGTTGGTTGAGGGTTCTGATTAAATGACTCTGACTAATTGGGATCTGAAGAAGCTCAGGTCTTAATGCAGGCTACACATTCAAATGTCCACTGTCAGACTCGCCCCAGACGAATTAAATCAAAATCTTGAGAGTAGGAGCCAGGCATCAGAGTTATTGGGAGCTCTGCAGAGACTCCAATATGCAAGCCAGACTGAGAATCAGATTTTGTTCAACAGCACAGCAGCAGTGAATACTTGCTTCCTGTTTCCTTCAGAACACACGCATTCACATCCTACTCTATTAAAATATTTAATGATGTATCAGAATGGAACTCGGGGAGCAGATTGTAGAGATAATGAGATAAGCTTTCTAATCATCATTGTTTGCTCTAGAGAGAAGAAAAATATTTCTGTTCTATTCAGTGCTTATAGTACTGGCCTTCGACAAAGTAATGAACGAGTCTATGTGTGTGCACCCTGTAATACTGACAGTAATTTCATCACTAATGTTGAACACAATGAATGATCAATTATGGTCTGGTAAAGATGTTGTTTGTTTTGTGCTTAAGTAAACGTATCCAAAGAAATAAATCATTAAATGGGAAATGTCTTGGACAGATTTCAATTAACAAGACCCATGGGAAATGATGTGGAAATGCACATACTCAATATTTGAAAGATCTCATTACTCCGCCCTTTAGATATGCAGATTGTTTGGATTATCTCATGTCAAAATACAAAAGCATACTCAGGAGACTTAATTCTATACTCTCTACAAAGGACTTTTATCTAGATGTCTACTATTGAAGCCAAATGACAAAACTTAGATATACAAGGGCCCAAACTCACAAACTGGCAAATTAAAGAGTGATCATTCACATTCTCTGCTTTACAAAAGGATCCTCACCAGTGTCTCTCTCTCTCTCTCTCTCTCTCTCTCTCTCTCGCCACAGACCACAAAGACTGGCACAATAGACTGTCTTCCAGAGGCTCCCAGCACACCCTGGGATCCTCGCTATTTTAAGCAGTCCTTTGGTGAAACCTTTTGTTATGCCAATTCCTCCCACTAATTGATCTGTTTGTTTGTGTATAATTTTTATCCTGTAGATCTGAGTTTGCTAAGCCCCCTTTACTTTTTTTAAGTTCTTAGCTGGGAAAGCAATCACTTCCTGTTCACAGCAACATGCAGAATAACTTGTTAGCCTAAAAATACCTATGAGAGACAGCTGGAAAAATCTAGATAAAATTTTTTTTAAAAAAGGTTAATGATCTTCTGAGCCAAAGAGGACCGAGAAGGGAAATCATTTTGCAAAGCATCAACCCTGAAGCGGTTCCACATTAAATAACCATACGGATGTGGACAAAAAAACCACAGGAAAAATCTACTCACAGACAAAAGGAAATATCAGGGTAGGTTAGCTTCTCAGTCTACATGGAGAGTGAGGGAATACAGATTCTTCCCAAGAGCTGTGACCCCACGGGCCAGCAAATGCTTCACGTCCGTTTGCATTATGTATCTAGGAAGCTCTAGACTGAAGACTTCACATGAAAATTCATCTCTGCCTAGAGATGCCTCAAGGATGCCATTTCCAAATCCCAAATCAGACTTAGACACTCGGTGTGCCTGGAGCAGCACACAGCCAAGCGCTGGCGCTGGAATATAGAAGACACCAACCGAGAAGATGAGGGCAAACCTAAAATCAGTTTTCCCTAGTGTGATGGCTAATCTTGGTTGTCAACTTGACTCGCTCTAGAATCCATGAACATCCAAGCCGCTGAGGACATCATGAGGGACATTCTTGATCTCACCTTTTGAATTGAGAAGCGCCCTAACTCTGGGCCACACCCACTGGTGCCTCCATACAAGGACTTGGAAGAAGGAAGCTTTTGCCCTCTTCCATGGATCTTACTGGACAAAATTCAAAACATATTCATAAAAAAAAAATACTTGTATTAGGTTAGGAATGTAAAGGTAATTCACCTAAGTAAAATGTTTATGTATGTCTGTGGGCATATATGTATGTATGTATATAGGTATTTGTATATAAAGCTTACTCTACAGAGAATCTTCAATATCCCTTGAAATCTGTAAAAGACCAAGAAGGCCACTATCCAAATTTTATTGAACATTGAATCAGTTCCCAGGTGGTTCCCTAATAGAATAAAAGTAAACAATATTAAATATTATAAAAGAAGAAATAGGATAGTAATTCACAAATAATATGTTAATATATAATTAGTGATAACTTTAGCTACAATGGAAGATAAAATTTGTTTGCAGTAGATTAACCCAACAGATTAATTTCTCCACCAAATTATAGCCTAGTTTGGAAGCTTATATAATAGACGTGTAGCCTTTCACAGGATTACCCAAAGCTGAAGCATCTTCCTGTCTTATCCATGACCCCTAAAAGATCTTCATAGCCATCCCTTAGTGAGCCAGAAAATGATAAAAGAAAACAGATAAGTTTTATGGTGCGCCTATTGCACCATCTTCGTCCACATGACACATTTAGAATTTGGTCAGTCACGTGATCAAACCTCATGGGAGGAAGACTGGGAAATCTGGTCTATCTGCAGACTTGGGAAAACGAGGAAACAAGGTTTTGTTAGCTTTTCAGTCTTTCCCATGCTGTCTGGGTAGAAACTTCAAAAGACTCTCCAAACTTTTCCATCTATTAAAAAATTTCAGTCGGATTAGATGCTGAAGGTTGGCTATTTACATAATGCACGAACTGTCAGTTCACAGAAGAGGCGATCCAGAGGACTGATGAGCATATGAAAAGATGCTCAGTGTCAGTCATTAGAAAACTGTAAATTGAGATAACAGTGCAGGATGATTGCTTACTCAAGCCGTGTAGACTGTTCATAATACCAAGTCAGAACGTGCTAAAGCAGGAACTTTCATATATTACTTTTGATTGACACATTATTTATTTTTGTTATATACATATGTGCAATCAAGCTACAGCTGTTTTGTGTCTTTAAAGAAACTCATGGTTTTCGATTTTGGCTGATTATAAGACAGCACCCTGGTTGGGCAATTTGATTTTCCTTATTTCTGAATTCTTTTTTTTCTTTTCTCTCCTTATTTATTT
This sequence comes from Mus pahari, assembly GCF_900095145.1. Classification (NCBI taxonomy): domain Eukaryota; kingdom Metazoa; phylum Chordata; class Mammalia; order Rodentia; family Muridae; genus Mus; species Mus pahari. Next base: position 84,261,565 of record NC_034598.1, on the reverse strand, counting down.
GTTTATTTGGGGTTTTTCAAGACAAGGTTTCTCTGTGTAACTGCCCCGGCTGTCCTGGAACTTTCTCTGTAGACCAGGCTGGCCTAGACTCAGAGATCAACCTGGGTCTGCCTCCTGAGTGCTGAGATCAAAGGCCTATGCTGCCATGCCGAGCTCCTTACTTCAGAATGCTCAGCAGTGAAAGCAGTGGTCCCATCTTACGGCTCAGATTGGCTGACTTCACTCATTATTTTCTATTCGTCCTTATTTTAAATGACTCTTTCCAGTAGTAAACTACTGGTACTTCTAAGTGTGTCTCCAAGTGAGTCCTGTCCTCGGATGATTCTTGTCATCCCAAGAAAACTGTCTTCTGTGGTGTCCCTAGGATGGTTCTTGAATGAAGAAAATAAAAGTAAATAAGTAAATAAATAAATAAAAGGAAGAGGACACGATTACTCCTGACGGATGGAGAAGGTTTTTATTGTAGATGTAAGGGAGAAAGCAGGCAGAAGGAAGAGTCCAGGCTGAACCTGGCCGGCAGACTAAACAGCACCATGAGAGGAGAGATGGGGAAGGAGGGAGGAATGGCTGACCAAGAGAGGCAGCTGAGCCAGGAGTCCAGTGTAGCCAAAAGGCTATGAAATAGAGGAATCAGGCTGGGGGAGGGGAAGCGAAGCCCAGCCCCTTGGAGGGAGGAGTTTAGGGTAGGGGGCGGGGTGAGAAACGCTGAGAGGAATTATGGGTACTGAGTGAGGCCCAGCCCCTTGGAGGAGGGGTTTAGGGTAGGGGGCAGGGCGAGAAGTGCGAAGAGGAATCATGGGTACTGAGTGAGGTCCAGCCCCTTGGAGAGAGGGGTTTAAGGTAGGGGGCGGGGCGAGAAGTGTGGAGAGGAATCATGGGTACTGAGTGAGACTTGTCCATGGGTTGAGACCAAACAGTTCTCAACTTCCCTCGTTTCAGAAACATAATTTTGAACTATATCCTCAAAATACATTTTATTAACCTCTGGTACCAATAAGTTTGGCTAAAATTTTACTGGTGTAGTACTGTTATCTTAGTCAGGGTTTCTATTCCTGCACAGACATCATGACCAAGAAACAAGTTGGGAAGGAAAGGGTTTATTCAGCTTACACTTTCCACATTGCTGTTCATCACCAAAGGAAGTCAGGACTGGAACTCAAGCAGGTCAGGAAGCAGGAGCCGATGCAGAGGCCATGGAGGCATGGAGGGATGTTACTTACTGGCTTGTTTCCCCTGGCTTGCTCAGCTTGTTTTCTTATAAAACCCAAGACTACCAACCCAGGGATGGTCTCACCCACAAGGGGCCCTCCCACCTTGATCACTAATTGGGGAAATGCCTTACAGCTGGATCTCATGGAGGCATTTCCTCAACTGAAGCTCCTTCCTCTGTGATAACTCCAGCTTGTGTCAAGTTGACACAAAACCAGCCAGTACAATTGTTAAGGAAAAGTTCTTCAGAGGAAGCATGAGTTACAATTAGATGTAATGAGAAGCACACGGGCTCTGGAATGTTACAGACATGACATTGAAACCTGGTGTGTCGCTCACTAGTTTGGGCATCTAGACAAGTTTCTTAATATTTCTACCTTTTGCTTGGACACCTTTGAGAAGGAAAGGAAATGTGTCTTCCAGAGAATTGTTGTAGGAATCAGTGCTTCTGTATACGTAGCTCCTGCCTTGTGGACGTTGTGAGTTCACAGCTCCTCCTCACAGTCCAGACTGCCACTATTACAGGAGTTGAATACTGTGTTCCTGAGCTTTCTGATGTTGCTCCCTTATTGCTGTAATAAACGCCATGAGCAAAAGTAACTTAGGGGAAGAAAGGGTTTATTTCCCCTTCTTAGAGGTGGTACAGACCTCCTATAGCAAATAGGAATCAAGAAAATGTCCCACAGATTTGCCCATGGGCCAATCTGTTGTAGGCAATCACCCAGCTGAGACTTCCTCAGATACCTTGGGGTTACGTCCAGTTGACAGCTGAAGATGACTAGGAGCCTCCTCCTCTTGTCTACTTGAAACAGCTATATCACCTAACTTATAACTGTCCACAGTATAGCATATTGATATGATACATAGTATAACTTTTAAAACCTCAAAGTCTTTAGCAAATTCCAATGATTTTAAGTCTAAGTTCTCTTTTAAAATCCAAAGTCTTTTAACTATGGGCTCCTCTTAAATCAAAAGCAAGTTACATGTTTTCTTATTCCAAGAGAGAGGACTCAGGGCATAGTTACAATCCAATCAAAGCAAAATCAAGATCCAGCTGAGTAAATCTAGATCATATAAGTCAGTGTCTGACATTGGGATTCACGAAGAACCTTCCAGGTCCAAAAAAAAATCAGGTAATTCCACCTCTTCAGCTCTGCAACATACATAGCTTTTGTCATAGGCTCCTGCCTTCACTCCACACCTAATGCTGGCCTTCACAGTAGTCCCTCAGTTCTGGCATCTCCAGTATCCTGGGGCATACACCAAAACTGAGGCTGCATTTTAACCAGTGGCCTATCCTGGTCTCTCCACACAGTGCCAAGCTTCATCCACTCCCCACAATCTACATGATCAATCTTGCATCTCTCATGCCTTTAATACCAGTATTCCATGTTCTGGCTAACCAGGTTGAGATTCGGGCTTGGCCCACTTGGATCACAGGCTCTGTGTGCTGACACTAAGGAAACTTTTCAGCTGAATGATACTGATGTCTTATTAATCATGCCAATTCTTTGGTACCAGCTTAACCAGCATCCATTGTCCCAGTGAATCAGAAGCTTCACTTCTAAATATTCTTAATGCAGAATATCACACAAGCAGCCATGGCTGAGTCTTCCTTTACCTCTGCAACTTCATAGCTAACCTCCACAGGAGACCTATTCTCTCTGCAGTTTTATCTTTCAGGCTCCTATACTGCTCGTGAGTCTCTGAGCACTTGATACCTTCTCAAGGTTCCAGACTCTTCCATGAACGTCCCTAAAACAACAGACTCAAGTCCACCACAGCAACAACCCCACTTCTGGTACCAACTTCTGTTTTAATAGCTTTTCTATTGCTGGGATAAATAGCATAACCAAAAGAAATGAAGGGGAGGAAAGGGTTTATTTTATCTTATATTTCTGGATTACAATCCATCATTAAAGTAAGAGCAGGAACTCAAGGCAGGAACCTGGAGCAGAAGCTATAGAATAATGTTGCCTATTGGCCCAACTCTCTAACCTCTGCATAGCTAGTCTTCTTATAAGACCCAGGATCCCCTGCCTAGGAATTGCATTGCCCACAGTTAACTGAACACATGTCTTCGTTGGGGTTTCCATTGCTGAGAAGAAGCACCATGGCCAAGGTAACTCTTTCTTATAAGGGACAACATTTACTTGAGGATGGCTTTAGAAATTTAGTCCATTATTTCATGGCAGGAAGTATGGCAGTATCCAGGCAGACACAGTGCTGGAGAAGGAGCCAAGAGTTCTACATCATAATCCAAAGGCAGTCAGGAAAAGACTGTCTTCCAGACAGCTAGAAGGAAAGTCTCAAAGCCCACTCCCACAGTGACTTCTTTCAACCAGGCCACACTTCCTAATAGAGCTACTCTCTGGGCCAAGCATATTCAAACCACAATGCTCCTACATCATTTATTAATCAAGGGAATGCTCACTGGATAATCTGACTGAGGCAGTCTTTCAGTTGGGACTGTCAAATAACTGTGAGCCACACCAAGTTAATGGCTGCAGCTAGCAGAGTGGGCCTGATGCTCACTACTCACTGATGATGCCCGTCTGCTGTTCTCCCTTTCTCTGCACATCCTGCACACTTAGATTTTACTTCTTGGTTTTTCCAGTCTTCCAAATTCAGATGAAAAAAATCAGGTTGTTATAAATCTACTAAACCTTCCGGTAAATTTTTCTGTGATGTGCCTGTAGGATAGTCACAGACTATTTTAGTATATGTTTTAATCCATGTGCCAAATACTAAAAATAATGAGGATCATTTCTTCTTTCAATGAAAAAGCAATAGATTTAATATAAATTAATTTAAAATTGTTAATGAACACATTTTAACCACTGACTGTGGGGAAAACGTTACAAAACCGAGAGTTAAGGTTTATTGCATCATCTTTATCGGATTTTTAATTCTGAATATCTTGTCTCATTTAAATAGATGACTTATATTTGAGCAGAGGTTTGTCAACTGCCGTGTGACTTAATTAGCTAAACATCTGTCAATGTCTCAGGCTTCTAACCAGGTCTAATTAATAACAGACAAAAAGCTTTTATGTTAATAAAGAGGAGTTAGTTGCAAAAAGACAAATATTGCACAATTTAACTTCTATGAAGTAATTAATTGTCAAATTTATAAAAACAAAAAGTGAAATGACAGCTGCCAAGGGCTGGATAGGAAGTTGATGAGAAGCATTGGAGAAGATGAGAAAGTTCTACCTCAGAGGTTCTCAATGCCGTGAGCCTTTGAGACAGTTCGTCATGTTGTGGTGACCCCCAACCATAAAATTATTTGTGTTGCTACATTTTAACTATAATCTTGCCACTGTTACGAATTGTAATGTAAATATCTCTTTTTGATGGTCTTAGGCGACCCCCGTTACAGGGTCATTCAGCCCCCCACATGTTGACAGCTGCGTAACTCTGTGGATATTCGCACCGCAGAACTACTCAGCTTCAGATAGCTCCAATGGGAAACATGGTGGTGTATTTTTTCCCACACAGGCAGAAGACAATAGTCATGCTTACAGTGAGAAAGCAGGGGCTGTGAAACAACAGACATCAGTACTTTTCATGACACTCTCAGCAAATATTTCAGTTTGATAAAACTTTCTAAAAACTTTACTTTCGTTTTTCTCCCACTACTTCTCGAAGTGTCAATTCTTACTTTTCTGCACTTTTCAGGAAATAAATTTGGGAAGCCTGGAATCCGTTGTTACACCCCCTAATCCTAGCACTCTTGCATTAATCCAGTAATAGACTCCAGGAAAGCTGCATTGAGATTATTTCAGTCACACCTGGCTGTCCATGTGAAAATGTCAGCTCTTGCAACTCAAACACACGTTCATCTTTCCCTTATGCAACACCTCTTTAATAATTCAGAACCCGACTCTTTAGGTGGGTGTCTCAGGTGTAATTTCTGTAGAAGAAGTTACCACAAACTTAGCAGTTTAAAGCCACATGACTTTGCTTCCCAGTTCCTGTGGGTCAGTTTCCCTGAGTTAGAACACAACTGAGCGTCCCATTGAGGTAGCTTTTCCACCCAAGGTAGAGCTTGCGGCTGAGTCCCCCACTTCCCCCGACTCTGGTTCCCAACTCCAGCAGCAGCTGTCAGAACTAAGTTTCCATGAGATTCTAGGACAGAGCCAACAGCCCTATCCATTCCTTTCTATCCAAATTACTACATTGTCTCATCAAGTCCCGTAGAGTAGTCTCCCTAAATGAACACTCTTGTCCACTTAAATGAATCACCCAATTGGGGTATTCCCAGCCCAAGCTGATTAATTAAATCAACTGACTAAAGACCTTTATTTATTATATATGCAAGCCTTTCTGCCTTTGTCTCCTGACCCCGTCACAAAAGAGTGAAGATCATCTCATAGTCACAGATACTGCCCACACCTACATAGACCAAGGTTCTACGAGATACACAATCCCTTCCAAAGACAACCTCATTAAAAGCATCATGGGATATTTTTTCAGATGCTCAATATCTTCAACCGGCAAACTAAGGGCAAGAAGACCCATTTCATAAAGACGGGATGCTTAAATGATTTTGCATTTTACATACAGTATCCAGGAGCACAGATAATCAGAGTACACTGGCTCTCACTTTTTACCCAGCAGGCATCTCTCTGTGGAGACTATACCAAGAATGACTAGGCTCTGTGGCCGCCACAAATGGCTCTCACACTTCCTTGCCTCACTTAAGCCTCACCACAGCCCTCTGGGGCAGGGCCTGGCATGTGAAGAAACTAGGACACGGAAGAGTTAATTACTTACTCCAGCTCCTGCGCTAGGAAGAGGCAGCACTGGCTCTGCTCGCCCATCCTACCTCCTGCAGCCTTGCTGTGGAGTATCAGCGCCCTCCCCTGCATCCCCCAGGTGTGACAGAACATCCGAGGGCAGGTCAGAGCCCCACTCACAGTTCTCAACAGGCAGAGTCTCGGGGACCCTCCTACCTGCTAAGTTTCTGGCCCCTTCCGTGCCATTACCTCCGACACATCCTTATCCTACACACGTTCCCCACGAGTTCTGCACTAATTGAAATGGTGCAGCGTTATTGCTTTTGAGGCAGTGCTCATAAAGACTTCTGGTTTTAATTCACTCAGTATTTCTTTTGAATAGTTGATGACTCAGCTCTTAAATTAAAAAAAAAAAAAAAAAAAAAAAAGAGTGATATAATCCTCTAAAAACCAGGGGGCTGATTACCTAATGGTGGAATCGCATGGGGGAGGATATTTAATTTTGATGGAATTTTTTTTTCCCTGCTCCCTTCAGTTCTCTTCACTTATTTCAAGTTCAGCCTAGTTTCCCACAACTTTCCACATGCCAGATTTACCCTTCAGGAAAGAGTTCTGCAGGGAATAGAGCCTGGAGAAGGACTCCACAACCCTTGACCACAGAAGACGACGGACCGTCTAGAGAGCCGCGTTACATAAAATGTTATTTCACCTCTCTTCCAAGCGGCCTCAAAGAGTAAGGGAGGAGAGCTGAAGGCTTGCCTCAGTGCTTACTTGCTGCTGTGACAAAGGACCAAGAACCCACATCGCAGGTTACAAACTGTAGGTAACTCCAGTTCCAGGAGATCCAGCGCCCTCTTCTGGCCTCCACAGGCACCAGGCATGTGCATGGTGCATAAATACATACACAGTCAAAACACACAGACACACAAAATAATATGTATTTAAAGGAGGAGGAGGAGGAAGAGGAAGAGGAAGAGGAAGAGGAAGAGGAAGAGGAAGAGGAAGAGGAAGAGGAAGAGGAGGGAGAGTCTGAAGGAGGAGCTGAGTCTGCAGGAGACCGCAGGGAAGGGAATGTACAGAACAAACACCAAGAGTTCCCACTGGTCCTATGCCCTGAGCTAAACCATTTCACGTGTCCAGCCGTTTCTACTTACTTGTCCTTGCAAGGGATTCAGGTACTTCAAAGTGACTCTACAGGGAGATGGTGTTCAAAACTCTTAGGCCCAAGTAAAAGAAGGAAAACGCTTATATCTTACTTTCTTTACCCCTGGATAACTTGATGCCTACATAAGAGACACAGGGTGACTATCTTTTTCTCAAAACGTTTGGACCATTGTATCCATATACATAATAAGGTAATATTGGAGATAGGACCCAAATCTAAACACAAAACTCACATATGTTTAAATATATACCTTATACACACACACACACACACACATATTTAAGGTAATTTTATACAATGTGTTAAATGATTTTGTTCATTTAAATTGTGATTTTTTTCATACTAAGTCAAGTGTAGACTTTTTCATGTTAGCACTCAAAAGTTTTGTTGTTTTTTTTAATTTTGGAGCACTTCAGATTTGGGATATTTTTAATTATGAGGATTGACCAGCATCTGGATTGTTAAACAGATGAACAGGGTGAAGCAAACAAATGCTTGCTGTTGCTTTGTAAAGTAAACTCAGTGGTGTCCTCATAAGGAATGACCACCACCGGCACTAATCTTAGCCACACATACTCTCCACACATCTCTTAATGTCTCATCCTTGCCCTAAGTAAGTAACCACTACACTGGTGTGGTCTCCCTCTGCAGGCAGGCTCTAGCAACTGTGTGGTTCCTGGGGTCCAAACAGGACAGACATTTTTTTTGCCACCATCTTTTCTGGTGCTGTCCCTCACCTTTGGCCCTGCCAGTGGACTTCTGCAGGGGTCCTGCTTGGGTAATACACATAGGTAAAGCTTGCTCTACGCTCCCTCAGCCTTCTGCATGAAAGACACAGAAACCCCTTCATGGGTCTAGCAGAGGAAGATCACGTTTTCCTTAGTTCCTTGAGGCTGTTTGTTTGTTGTTTTAACCTTTGGAACATTTCAGTGGCATTTGGAAGAAAGTCATGAGTTCGGCGTTCTTGAACCAGTCACCAGGCACTCACAACTGGCAAGCTCTGAGCAGAAGGGCAAGTTGAGCTCGGCGTTCCCAGTGGCTGGCTTCAGTATTGGTCAGGCTGATAGCCCTGGGTATGGGGAAGCACAACTCCAGTTTCTTAGGAGACAAATGGTTTCCTATAATTCCTCTGCTCTGCTAACGTTGTCTCATTGGAATTAAGACAGTAACAATTTGCTGGGCCTTTTATTCGTCAAATTTTAGCTCATATTGGAGAGAGGAGAACGAGAATGGGGAGGGAGGGGAGAATGAGCAAAAGAAGGAAGGAGGGAAGGAAGGAAGGAAAGAAGGAAGGAAGGAAGGGAGGGAGGGAGGAAGGAAGGAGGGAGAGGGGGAGGGAGGGAAGGACAAAGAGAGGGATGGAAGAAGGAGGGAAGGAAAAAGGAAGGGAAGGACAAAGGGAAGAAGGGATGGAGGAAGGAGGGAGGAAGGGAGGGAGGAAGAAAGGAAGGGAAGAAAGAAGGAAAGAATGAAGGAAAGAGGGGGAGAGGGAGGGAGGGAAGGAAGGAGTCCTTTATGGTATTCAGAAAAGCACCATAATATTTATATATCCCTGTGGGTTTGATTAGTTTAACATCATAGTACAGTATAAAAAGAGACTGCTTCCTGTCTGAACATAGGACCCAAAGCTGGGGGAAGGGGTTTCAGCATCTCACATCACAAACTAGGCACTTAGAGGACTCCCTCCATAGCACTTACTAAGAAGGAACAAGGCTCTTTCTGCTGCCTTGACAGGCTTATGAGGCGGTCAGGTAAGGCGGGCAGCTCATCAAGCTGATAGATGGTGGAGCAGCTTAGAGGCTGAACCATTTGAGCTATAGACACTAAGGAAGGCAGGCTCATCTCATCTCTCCTAATACTTCAGCAGTTAAAGGGATTGTGCCCTGTAGAAGACAGCCTAGAACCAGAACGGCCCACAGTGCCACTCCAAGGTGGCAGAATCACCCTTACGTCTCCCCAGATCAGGTCCTGGAGCCACAAGTCTGGTCATCAGTGAAACAATGGAAAACCTTGGTTGAACGGAAGGCTAAAGAGAATACAGCGTGGAGGGGTCAGAGGGATGGCTACGTGGATGGAAGCACGGGCTACTCACTCAGAAGTCTGGACCTGCACTCCTAGCACCCCTGTCAGATGGCTCACAACTGCCTGTAACTCTGGTCCCAGAGCATCTGATTTCTTGGGCTTCTGCAGTCACCCACACACATATGCATAGACACACAGAGACACGTTTTCGTAAATAAAAAATAAGTCTTTAAAAACCAAGAAAAGGCAAGGTTCAATGACTAAGATCTGGCACCTGGACCAGATGTCACCAAGGGATAGTTTCCTAGAACAGTTGGCACCTTCCGGGGCAGTGACTGAGGGAGAAGCATGTTTCTACCTCACCCCTGGCTGTAATCAGCCTCCACGATAAACAGTTTATAGAAAAACAAGCCAAGCAAGCAAAATCTACTGTTTCTTCGTGAAAATCTAACAGGCCTACTATTTACTGGAATCTTCACATCTGTTTCCATAGAGACATCACCTCTGCCTACCTATTTTCCAACTCACCAAGTCTATTGTTTCTCAAGTTCTGTGGCATCAGGTTAAATAATATGATTCTTTCATAACTACCTCCTCAGCCTACCTCAGAAATAGATCATGGGTAGGCAGGCTCCCCCAGCTCCCACGGCACATCTTCATGATGATTAATGGATTTTAAAACTGGGGATCATTTGGAGAAAAGCGTTAACTCAGGACCAATAACAAGAGGAGAGTTCTGATTTTTTTTTTTAATGCTGTATCATGTCATAGTTTTATATTAATAACAGAACTAGTCAGTTTGCGTAGTTTTCAGCAGAGTGGTCACAAAGTAGTGTGGATCAATAATTTAATAATGTATAAGGCTGGAAAGATAGATAGCTCAGTGGGTGGAGTGCCTACCATGTAAACGGGGGGAGGGGGGGAGGCTGAGTTTGAATCTCTGAAAAACACACAGAACTGAGTTCATCAGCGCCCATCTATAGTCCCAGGGCTCCTATGACCAGATAGGATGTGGAGACAGGAGGATCCCCCTCACAAGCCAGATAGCCTGAGTTACATAGCTGCAAGCCACAGACACCCTGTCACAAACAAGGTGGACCGTTAGAAGTAACACCTGAGAATGTCCTCTGACCTCCATATACATGCCACGGCACAATCACACACACATGACTGCATGTGCACACATGTGCACACATTAAACGCACAAAGAAAAAAAATAGTGTATGTGGCCTATGGAAATAACACAACTGAAAGACAAATAGCTGCACGTGAGTGACTTCAACCCGGTGGCCTCACTCTTCTCATATAGATGGGAAATGATAATGGTGTTTCCAGGAAATGACGCAAGAGTATGAGAAATCCGTCAGACGCTTAGAACAGTGTCTGAGACATGATAAGCACACAGTATTGGCTTTGTGGTTTGTGACTAGCGTCCTTATCCGTTTTCTATTAGTAGCATCTAAGAGATACTAATTTCTCTTAGCAAATTGAAACTCTCAGGTTTCTCTTGCTTCTGAGACCTTAGCAGCAACTTGGGGATGAGACCACTCAAGGCAGGGTTCGCAGCTGGAGAGAAGAGGTCTGTTTCTGACCTCGGGTCTCTGACCTATTGGAATAGGACAATTTTTGCCCCTTAGCATTTCACCCTTAGCAATCTCTGTACAGATGAACTTACAATAGATGTTTACAGAAATGAGGATAGAGAGGCAGTGAGCTTCCCCTACGCATCAATCAAATCCAAACCATCTAACCAATAACAGCTTTCTAATGAGGGGTGGATCCTTGCCAGCAGGAACCATGGGCCCATTGCTAGAACCAGACACTCAGTGTCACTTAGGCGAATCGATACGTTAAGTTCTCAAAGTGCCGGTTCTACACCGTACACTCTAGCCACCATGAGTTGATCTCCAGCTGGCATAGTCTTAAAGTGAGAGAGGCTTTGGCCCAAGCTCCGTGCTTTTGAATGTTTGTCTTCTCTACCTCCTTAGCCCTAAGGAGTCTGCGTGAAAGTGTCACCAAGCTGGAGTCTGCCCTAAAGAGCCACATGAAACTCTCACTGAGATGATCATAAGCTTCAACCAGCAGCTCTGTTTGGAGGCTGGGGGGGGAGGATACTAATTTCTCTCGGCTTCTCCAGTCACTGGAAGACTTTCAGCACTGTGTTTTATTCCAGCTCTTTGTTCCCATGAACAAGCGCCATGCCAAACCCTTCAGCTGTGCTGAGTGGGCTCACTACTCAAAATGTCATCAGCAGATTCAGTTATCAGCATATGCTTTTCACTCATATCTGGTGTGTGTGTGCGCGTGCGCACGTGCGCGCCCGCGCGCACACACACACACACACACACACACGTCACTCATGTGAGACTTTTATGAGCCTCATTTCTTAGAACAGGAGTGCAAATGTGTATACCCAAATCACATCAGAATGCAGAACTATTGCCTACTTGAAAAAGGTCTTGCTTTCCATTTATTACCACATTTAAAGTACACACAAGATAAAGCCAAAATAATCCAGAGAGATGAGATACTCAGGAAAGGGACAGCGGATAAAATAGCTAGCCTTCATGCTAAGTCCTGATACAAATGATGTTCAACAACGTGGCTATCAGAGCTGGTCCCCACATGTAGGCATCTGGATCTTCATCCCATGACTTAAGTCTTTTTATAGGTCTCAGATTCCCATGGCTGTCCAGACATGTTTTACAGTGAGGGTTAGAAGCACGCCAGGGTCACAGCAGGGTAAGGGGGGAATGGATGAAAAGGAGCTGATTGTTCAGGGTGATTCTGGCCACCACCCCGCGGTCACCCATGGCTACAGCAATGAAAGCGAGACGCCTTTCTGTCCATACTACAGTCCCAGCACCAGTCCACAGAACAGAGGAGAGGGCGGCCATGCTGGCTCCTGCGTTTGTTCCTCGTGTAATGAGCAGCCGGCTCCTGGTGGGAAACTCTGGCAATCTCTCTTTATTAAGAGGCATCTTCCGCTCCACTGTAGGGTCTCCTCTTCTTGTCATAGCAAGGAACTTTTTCTTTTCCCCCTCATGAAAACAGAACATTTTACTCTGTGGGAAATCTGTTCCTTCTGCCTCTGCTTCTGCCCCCACCGGATGTTCTTATCTGCTCCTTGCAAGGGCACAGGCAATTATAGAGCGCTGCATCTTCACCCACACGATTCCAGGCAAATATTATAAAAAGCGTACAGATGGCTCTGGAGAAAAGTCTTCCTGCCGCTTCCAGCTCTTCCGCCTTAAGGAAGAGATAGCAGTTTCTTTTCAGTTAATACCCTCACTGTTCATTCATTTAATCAGTGAACCAACAAATGTCTATTCAGTGTCTTGATGCTGGCGCACCTGGGACCACAGGTGCAGCCTCAGCACCCACACGCTGGCCCTTCACCAAGGGAGGTTTCTCGTGGGCCTCTTTGCCCCGACCCAGAACCCACCTGACCCCTCTATAGCCTTGTCTCTTGCCTCTGGCTACCTTATCTTGTTTTTCCCCTTTTCTCATTTTTTTTTCCAAAAACATCAGCATCATTTTGATGCCTTGGGTTGAGCCTGCATCTTTTAACTGTGACCTACTAATTCTGTGACCATGATTTACTTACAAAGGCCCCCATCACCAAAAAATAGAAATAAACATGACAATTCACTCCTATGGTTCTTTGTATATATTTTTTGTCCTATGCATGTATATGTATATGCACATATATAAAAATCTCATTTAATCTTTGCAACAATCTCATGCGGAAGATATTGCTGTGATCCCATTTTAAAACAAAGTAAAATAACTAGGCTCAAACTCACTTTTGCCTAAAAGCCCCCCAGTTACTTAGAGCTGAAACCATCATTTAACCCTTCTCCCATCACACTCAGCTGAGCAGTTACTGATTCCTAGTATTTCTGTAGCTAGCACCCCTGAGAACCGACCCCCCTTTATCTCATGGGCAGTAACGGCTGCCCAGCATCGAGGAGTCATGTCCACATTTAGGTTAGGGAAAGAAGAGGGGTGATGTCATCTTGCTTGTGTCCCTCTCAGTGGGAATTCAGAACATTCCCAGAACCCTCCGCCAGCTTTCCAGTTACCTTTCATTAGCCAAATCGTATCACGTGACCACCAGCGGCAGCAAGAGAAATTGGAAGGGTAAAAAGGCAAATTTAAAAAAAAAAATCTCTATAATGAAGGCAGCAAGCTCAGTGGAATCCTGGAATGCTTGTCATGCCAGTCAGGTGTCAGTGTGTGTGCCACAGGCCATAACTGGTTAGACAGGGTGGGAACCTATGCAAGGGCTCTAACCATTATGCTCTCCTGTGCTGCAGTGATACTGGTCATTCCTTGATGAGTAAGAGGGACATGGCTCTGCATCCATAGACACACACACACACACATACACACACACACACACCATCATCATCATCATCATCCACAAAACACAGAATTTCAAAATCCCCTAAGTGCTAAAAGATAGAATAACAGATCTTCAAAATGTTTAAAATGGCTAGCAATTGCTTGATATTATTTTCATGGGCTGCAAGAACTCCTGCAGCCAATGTATGGAATGAGTCTTCACTTGGTTTAAAGATTAGAAGACTTAGTAATACAATTATTATATTCCTTATATCATTATAATCCCTGTTAAAATATCAGTGGCTTTTATTATTTTAGAGAAATAGACAAATACAGTTCTAAAATTCACAAGTTATCAAGATGATTTCTAAGAAATAAAAAACTTGAAGCATTGTACTTTCTGATCTTAAGGTAGGTTGCAGAGCAATGACGATTCAATCTGTGCGTTGCTAAACTGGCCAGTGGTGCAACCCTGTAACCCTAGCATTCAAGAGGTAAATAAAGTCAAAGAATCAGTTACATGATACTTAACTTTTAGAGATCTAATGTATAACAATGAGCTATCGTAAAAACACAGCATTATTTGCTTGATTTGTGCTAAGACAGCAGATCACGTGCATTCTTCACTTTAAAGGGAGATTAACGTGTGCTGTGGTGTTCTGGCTTGGTTGTAAGAATCGTTTCCCATTGTATATCAAATTAATCACACTGTGGGCCTCGGGTGTAGCTTTTATTTGTCCATTCTATTGATAAAGCCAGAAAACAAATGCTCGAGGCTAGAGTTAGCACATGATTCGACCATCCAACTTTAGGATATTTATCCAAAATCATTGAAATCCAAATCTTAGAGAAATATATGAACAGGCTCCATTTATTTCCTGAGGCTGTGATAAAAAAAAAATACCCTGCCAAGTGCAAGTTAGAGGAGGGAGGGTCTATTTTCCCTCACAGTTCCAGGATACAGTCCATCTAAGCGGGGACATCACTGCATCAGGAGCCTGAAACTGTTGATCATACCGGTGCCCAGCTCACCCTTCCCACTCAGATCATTCAGGGTTCCCTGCCCAAGGAATAATACATGGCCTGTCTTCCTACATCAACTGGCATAATCAAGACAACTTCCTATAGAGGTGTCTGTAGACCAATCTGATCTATATAGTCCCTCACCGAGACTGTCAGAATGAAATGCTTCTCAGTGAATGTATGCATAGAGAAAGTGTCTCTGTGTGTGTCTGTGTCTGTGTGCATGGGCGTGTACATGTGAGTGTGCGCATGCACACATACCACATATGTAATGAAATATTAGTAGGCCTTGGAAAAGAAGTTACCCCCTTTTTTTCCCATCTATGGAAAGACATGGCATAGATGAGCCAAGTGGAATAAGCCGTAGAAAGGATTCAATCATAGGTGGTTCTGCCTTTGTGAGATTATCTAAAATAGTTTAACGCACACAGTTGTTCAATGATGGCTGCTGCAATATGGACTAAGGCAGTAGAAAACTGCTTATCAGTGGGAATAAAATTTCAATGATTTAGAGGAATGAACTCTAGAAATCCTCTGCAAGTGTTGGGACCCTTGTTAGCAATACTGTCCTGGATGCTTAAGAAAGTTTTAAGAAAGCAAACCTGACGAGGAGTGTCCATTGCTGTGATGGTTTGTGTATGCTTAGCTCGGGGAGTGGCACTATTAGGAGGTGTGGCCTCGTTGGAGTGGGTGTGGCCTTTTGGGAGTAGGCGTGGCCTTGTTGGAGGAAGCGTGTCACTGTGGGGGTAGACTTTTGAGACCCTCCTCCTAGCCACATGGAGACGGTTTGCTCCTGGCTTCTTTTGAATTGAAGACATAGAACTTGCAGACCCTCCAGCGCCATACCTACCTGGAAGCTGCTATT
Source organism: Mus pahari (assembly GCF_900095145.1). NCBI lineage: Eukaryota > Metazoa > Chordata > Mammalia > Rodentia > Muridae > Mus > Mus pahari. The sequence continues at coordinate 84,246,193 of NC_034598.1, read as the reverse complement.
CTCCCACCGTGATGATAATGGACTGAACCTCTGAACCTGTAAGCCAGCCCCAATTAAATGTTGGCCTTATAGGAGTTGTCGTGGTCATGGTGTCTCCTCACAGCGTTGGAAACCCTAATTAAAACATATGCTATGATAATACTAAATATTATCTTAAAGCAGCCCTTTGGCCCCACCACTTGCTCCAAAATAGTGATCTCTCATTGTTCCTGGGTCTTGTTCTGGGCTGGCTGCAGCCACCTTTGTGCCTGACTCCTCTTCAGTAGACTACAGCAGCTTTCTAGCTAGAGTCCTGGATTTCTTTCTCACTGGCTGCCCTACCATGCCAGATGCAGCCAAAGAGGAGGAGGAGGAGGAGGAGGAAGAGGAGGAGGAGGAGGAGGAGAGAGGGAGGGAGGACGGAGGAGGGACAAAGAGGAAAGAAAGAGGAAAAGGAAGAGGAAACGAAAGAAGGAAGCTGTTGAAGATGTAGAAGATGATCGAGATGAGCTGAAGATGGAAATACTAATGAGAAAGATGGGGAGTAGGGGGCAGATGATGAGATTGATGGGGAAGAGGAAGGGTGGGGCAGAAGAGCGGGAACTGTTAGTAAACTCAGGAGCAAGAGTTTGCACATCACATGCTTCTAATAACAGACCACCAGGCCCATCCACGTGCCCTTCTTAGGCAGTGCTAGCCACAGAGCACACTCCTAGCCTGAAGCCACCATCTGCCAGCCAGTTCAACTACCCACAGGTCAGGAAACATCTCTCTTCACCCTCTATGTCCAGCCTTTTCTTCTGATGCCTAATAATAAATAAATCATGTATAGAAGGATGTCACCTTTGATCTAGCAGCGGACTTTGCTAAAACGTTGTACTTTGTAACCTTTTGCATTTCACCAAAGTACATCCTCCCAGAACACCTACTTCTCCAACCCAAATTACAATCCAATATATGTAACATCTGTCACGACTACCAAGATACAGCGGCCCAGCTGGCTCAGTGACAGGACACAGAATGGCCTGTGTACAATGTAGCCACATGAACTACTCTGTTCCAAAAAGTGAAATTGAATGTAAACCCAGCTTTGGGCTTTTTGTCACGCAAAAGTCGCAGTGTAATCTGTCAGCTGGGCTCTGTCGAGTTCACCCTGCTCACCAAAAGGCTGGGCTCCGCGGTGGATACAGCTGTCAAGTCGTTCACCTTGCTCGTTGACTTTCCTGGAAAATTAAAAGCCCCAGATGCCTATGTGTCTCTGCAGCCAACTGTCTGTGCTTCCTTCCGCTTGCAGCAAGCAGTATGCTGGGGAGCTGCGGAGGGTGGTGGGGGGCGGACACGGGCTTCCCTTCAGGAGCTAGAGACAGCTTTATCTGTTGGAGATTAACTATTACTATTTCTGCTATGACCTACAAGGAGACCACAACCACTAATCTCACTTCAGGGCTTCTGTCAGCGCTGTAATAATTCAGCAGCGGCTGCGTTAAGATAAAAGTTGTGTGCAGTAATTGAAATGTCCACTAGGTGGGTCTGGTGTTCTTCCAACCAGAAAGCAGGCAGGAAGGCTGGCTCCATCTTTCTTGTTGCAAAGGTTTTTAAAAAGGGGAGGGGAGGAGGGAGGAAGGGGAGTAGGGAAATGTGTCTGGGGCTGTGGTTTTAGTATTCATCCTAGATTACATGAGATGGATTATTGTTGGTAGCAATTCGTCTGAACCCGTGAAGATCGTTCCCTGCTTCCTTTTTACATAGACGCATGTGAAGCCTACATCTTTATTTTAACCTTAATTTTATGATTAAGAAACCATATTAATTGATGTCCCTGTGTTTGGATGGTATGCACACTGCCTTTTTCTCATCACTGCTTTGGCAAGTCCCTTCACCACCAAAGGCACAAGTTTCCAGTAAAATGATATATTTTTCTTTTGTTAAGCTTTTCTTCCACTCAAAGCTCCACAGTTGTGTTTAACATTCCCAGCAGCTGTTCTCAGTGTGATCTTCAGTAACCTCTGAAAAACATGATTCAGGTTTACAGACTCCTCTCTTAATCCTTGTCAGAAAACCTTCTCTTATGCTTCAGGGTTTAATCGTCAATAAAGCGTACTTTTAAAGTACCCCGGGTCACCCCAGCTTAAGAAACCACTTCAAATTCTTAATCTGTTTTCCAGTTTCACATTACTTCCTCCAGGTCATGTCTAGCTTATGTTTAAGGATCATCATGAAATGTCAGATGTTTTCCTGCAAAGCACTGTGGGTAAATTCCCATGGTGCCAAACACAGTGCTGCGTTCTCAGAACAGACAGGACAGATGACAGCTGTTCCCTTCCCACCCTGCCGGAAACAGGCATAAGGACAGGTTCCATACAGAACACCAGACGCAGAATCCACCTGGCCTTGAAAACACCAACCGGGAGCAGCTAAGAGGTGTTGGTAATCATCACCACCATAGGTCATTTAAAAGTCTGACTCCTTTTTTCCCCTTCATTTTAAGTAAAAAGAAGCATGGTCAAACCTCAAATGAATGTTGAGATGAACCATTCCAGCATAGAAGCTTAGTTGCCTTTTGGTGCTAGTTATATGACAACATCTGAATGGCAAAAGACCAAACAAGATGTAGCTCTCTGAGGCAGCGGGGATAGCCAGCCCTAAGCATGTTCTAACATAAGCCAACAACCTTGAAAAAGCTGATAACAGGAAAGTTATCATTGTTAATACTTGATTTTTAGTGACAGGGTATAATTAGTTGTTTTTATTAGTTCAAACAATTCAGAGTAATATAGAAAGGGGGAGGATCTTTGTAATTTTGTTGTCACCTTCTTCCCACACAGTTATAGTCTGTGAATAAAGAGATAGCAGGTAACCTTGCAAGACTAGATGGATGGTATATACCTCCCAGTAATTCTAAATGGCTGTTTATTCTAAATATTCTAAAACTTCTAACCGCGTAGGTCATGCTTCGTATACCGGTGAGAATGCATTTAGTAAGATGTCACGTGTTTCTTTTTAAATAACACGAAATCTCTATTGTGGTAGCCCTTGCATATATGCAGTTCTTACTAAGCATCTACCCGCTCTGTCAATCCGTACCCCTATTAAAGTTGATCCAGACAGCAGACCAAGAGATATGACAAACAAACACTGCTTAGCAACCAAGCCATAGGCTCCAAGTATATCAAGGTCTTTACTCGCACATTGCTTAATAGCATCTGTCTCAGCTGGTCTAGTTGACAGAACCTTCTGAGCTGGTGGTGACGTGGTAGGAGTACAATATAGACTTTTTTGTACCACCTTCCTGAGATTCTGTCTGGGTATTCAGCCTGGACAGTAAAATGGACCAATCACATGGCTTCTGATTCCTGGGGATTACTGACCTTCATTTTGTAAACTGCAGTGTCCATTCCTTCATATATGTCTGGATTTTCCAGTTGTTCTCTGACCCTAGTTCCTCCATCTGTGCAGACCCTCGATAGCACATAGGCGATCCACAGAGTAAAATCATTGATGCAGTTGGATTCCATTTCAGCTATTCTAGTTAATAGCCATAAAAACCTGAGCAGGTCATTTAGCTCCTTTGTCTTTTGCACCCTGATTTTATAATAGTTGGGATATTCATATACAATATTAGAAACTCTAGAACGTGGTAAACTCAATGTATGTTAGCAGTAGCTTCAACATAGTGATGGTCATAACATTTCTAAAAATTAGATAAGTAAGAAAATGTATTCAAGGGATTTTTATATTTAAAATTTTTTAAATATAAGCCATACGTTCTGGGGAATCAGTTTCATGACTAATATAGCAGTTACTGTTTCACATAACTTCTTTGATCCACTTACTTAGAAAATAAGAAACATGCTATATATTAATTACCATTTTCTTTGTAACTTTCCTAAGCACTGTGGATCAAATTGCGTTTCTCCAAAGCTCTAAGGCCCAGGACCCCAGAATGTGGCTGTGCTTGAAGACAAGATCTTTAAGCAAGCAGTGAGTTAAAATGAGGCCATTAGGGGTCAGCTCTACTCCAAGATGACAAGCATCCTCCTAAAAAGAAGAGATTAGAGAAAAATCCAAAATCACAGAGGGAAGGGTTTGTGAAGACAAGAGGGTAAGCATCTGCACATGCAGGAGAGCCACCCCAGAAGAGACCATCTTCTGTCACCTGCTGACTACCCTTACTCTGCATTACCACACACACACACACACACACACACACACACACACACACACACCACTAATCATTGGGACAATTGTAATAAGCCTTCTGTATTAAAGCAGTTTTTAAACCTCAGGAAGCCTCCACTATATCTATAATGAGGACACTAATAGCAATCTTGTCTGTCTTCTAGGATATTCTGAGAATTCACCAGTCATATACGTGTGGTCATGTATCACTTAACGATGGGAATTTGTTCTGAGAAGTGTGTCATTGGGGAGTTTCATCATTGTACAATAGTCACTGTGTACTTAACACAAAGGGAAGCAACTGTGACATCACTGTGATATGTGATCTTCTGGGACCACTGCTGCACACATAAGCCACCACTGACTTGTGCAGTGCCCGACTTTGTAGACCCAATTAAGTGATGCACAACTATGTGCATGTGTATACTCACGAACCCCCATAATATCCCGCAGTGCAGGCAGAATCATTATTATTATCTGCTCCCATTGTAAAAATGATGGAAGCTTCATGTAGTTTATAATCTAATAATGAGGTTTAAAAGTGTGCTGTATACAGTCAAAAGATGCAGCTGTAACCCAGCCACCCAAGCGCACATACCCACCCACACAAAAGCACTTTAAAAGCAGGAGCATTATATAAAGCAAGAAAGTGGTTTAATTAATTATAATGTGATAGCTAATAAAGTAGCCTCGTATAAAAATTACTTGATAATTGAAAACCAATATTATTTCAGTGCAGCTCTGACTTACTTCACCATTTTAGATCACATTCCTTTGAACAGGGCTGAAATGAATATGCCGGACGTTCAGGAGGAAGATTAAAGATCATTTTATATGTGTTTATTTCACAGAGCAAATTAATGAAGTAAAAATTAATGTTAATCAGATTTTTAAGATAGAGTTGAAAGTAGCCTATAACTCACAGCTTTATGCTACACACTGTTCATCATTTCGCTCTCAGCACTTAGCCCAGGAGTCAACTCTTTAAATATCTAAGTATGTTATAAATGAAGAATAAAACCCTTCCCGAAGCTCGCTGCTTCCTTGGAGTCTTTTCAGAAGCCTTGCACACTCGTGTATGTTTCCAGCCCTGTGACAGCTGATGAATGATGGGGACAGCTGATGAATGAAGGTCACACCAGTGGTGACCCATGAAGCAGGGGGAAACCTTTGAAAGGAGCTCAGTTGCAAAGAGCCGAGTTCACTGTTACTCAGCAGTAACTCCCAAGAGCGAGGACCACAAACCACAAAGCCTTGAGAGCCCAAGCATGCCACTGGGTTCACTCTGCATTCTGAAGATGAAAAGAAGAAAGGGGGGGCTACATGCTTTCCTCTTATGAGCAAAATCATAGGCTACAGAGCTAAAAACAGGCCAAAGAGAGACACTCTATCACAGCTATTAAACTTGAAAAGATTCTTCAGATGAGACCAAAACTGTTTGAAGGACCTAAGACAGAAGCAAAGACAAGAGACAATGGCCGATTCTTGCTGTGGGGCGCTCTAGTTAGGAGAGATGGACCATAAGCAGGCCAGCAAATACCTTCAGACAAGGACAAGACTCATAAGAAACATGGAACAAGCCAGTGGACAGGGTGGTGGTGAGACACTCCCTCAAGGAAGGCACCTTTGACCTGAGTCCTGAATGCTAAAGGAACAGTCTTGCTACCCTACCAGTTACCAAAAGTATGGAGACCCAGAGGCAGAAGCAAGTGCAATTGATGGGGGACAAGGGTGCTTGTGTGTCTTTGTGCTGAATGTCAGGACAAGTTTAGAGAGGCGCATGAGAGCCGGGCTGCATAGGCAGGTCCTACTGCTAGAGCATGCCCATGACTGCCAGGGCAGAGAGGGCATGAGTGTATAGTCTATATCTCATGTTTATGCACTGTCTTCTTTTCTTTTTTAAAGATTTATTTATTATGAATACAGCATTCGTGCATGTATGCCATCAGGCCAGAAGAGGGCACCAGATCTCTCATTACAGATGGTTGTGAGCCTCCATGTAGTTGCTAGTTGCTGGGAATTGAACTCAAGACCTCTGGAAAACCAATCAGTGCTCTTAACCACTAAGCCATCTCTCCAGCCCCTGTGTGCACTGTCTTCTAATGTTATCCTTTTACATAGAAACAGTCTGTCTGCCCCCCTATGCCGTAAGTCCCCTACCAGCCCAATGGCTGTTCTTTATGGAAAATCTCACAGAATTTTGCTTACAGGTGTTGTGTTCCTGAGATTGTGCATATGACAACATGTGTGGGATGCAGCTGATAAAGATAAAGTTCGGTGGACACACATTTAAGCTCTGGAGCCAAGCTGCTAGAATTAAATATTGTCTTTTATTACTTAATGGCTATCGCTGACCAGCTTATTAGCTCTCAGCAAGCTCGTTTCCCAGTGATTTGGCTTTCTCATTAGTGAGTAGACAGATTGTACCTGCTTCTCAAGGTAGTTGTGAGAATTAAATAGTTTTCCAATTTGCATGGCACCTAATGCTCACACACAACACTATTCATTATCATTATTATTAGATTATTAATTGATACACAGTTGGGTTATAAGAATCAAAATTGCATGCTACATAGTTATATTCATCTTTAAGATTCACTGAATCTTTATATTATTCCTATTAATTCAGATTAATAATTTAATTTAAATGTAGGTATTCTATTATACTAACACATAGAATTTCCCTAATTTATGTGACAAACAGGTAGGTCTGTGTATCAAAAATGAAACAGCAAAATTCTCCCTCTAAGCACCCTCCCTATAGGGAGTTAATATCTAAAGGATACATTCCCTATGCAAACAAACCGACTAGGGGCTATTGCTATGCCTTGGCTGGTCTGTGAGCCTCTCAAATACATCATTCATTTTTACATTCAATGTCTACCACAACGAGGAAGTAAAGTATGTGTCAAAGAAATGCTCAATGAAACAGCTGATAGGTTCAACAACACATCTAATTCTTCATCGGTCAGCTTGGTTGGTCTAAAAAATAAAAGAGTGAATTAGTGAGGGATACTTTGGGCGTGTCTGTTAGGACTTTTACAGAGAAGTGGCTGAGGGACAAGGACACACTCTGTGTGTAAGTGGCACTATCCCATCGGGTAGGGTCTTGAACTGAATAAAAAGGAAGAGATGGAGACCATCGGCAGGGCGCTGCCCCCCTCCTCATGTCCCTCCCACATGTGAACAAGCTGCTTTCTCCTGCTGTCACAGCACAGACCTCTTCCATCACCATGCCCTCCCACTCCACTGTGTTAGACTAACCCTTCCTCTCTTGAGCTGCTTCCTGGCGGGCAGTTAGTGACAGCCACTACCTGTGGCAGTGCATGGAGGAGATTTCTCCTAAGCCTTTGGTAAGACACCTTGTAACTGTGAGGTGTTACTGTTGTTTTACTACTATTTCAGGGGAGAAAAAAATCAAAATCTGTTCATATGCCTTGTAAATATCATAACTGTGTCTCTAAAATATTCAGTGTGATCGAGTACTTCAGGAACATTTGTCTCTGAATTATTCTTACTTTAATTTCAGAAGTTACTTAATTCTAATTAAGTTCATCAGCATGCTAAGACCTTTATTTTATTATGTAAAATTCTCCTTTCCATAAACTCTGCATACCTCATTTCTAAGAAAACATGTGATCATTTTTTTTGCACAATATTCAGACCATTTACCTGACATAAGAATAAGTGTAGCCATTTCTAAATGAAAATACCTTTATCCTCCCCCCATCTTGTTCTTTTATATCCAGTATCCAATCTAGCATTCTTTTAAAAACTGTGATACCATCTCCAAAGCAAAAACAAAAAATTTAAAGGATAAAAAGGTTAACAGATTAGATCTGGGTACAGCACACATAAAAATATTGGACAGGGTCTTTCAAACAACTGTGGTTCAATTGTTAGAAGATCCAGTAGGAAAAAAAATAGACAATTACAAAACTGGGACATTTTGTTAGGGATGAGGGAACATGGGCGTGCACTGAGGGAAAAGCATCAAAGATGAAGAGTTCTTCAGATGCACTTAAGGTTAGACTTCACACAGCAGGGGAGTGGGTTGGAAGACTTGAAAAGATATCCACCAAAATTACCTAAAGTAAATCATGGAGACACTCGAGAGTCAGAAAGGACTGAGAGTCAGAAAGTCAAAACCTGCAAAGGTGTAGATAAGGGTCAAGTTGATTAAGGATTGGCTTGTCTGCAAGAGAATGAAAACAAAGCCACAGAGGAAATACCCAAAGAAATAGTACTGTGAATTTCTTTTGTAAGAGTAACTTCTATTCACCAGATGCAACTGTTGTCTCAGAGGCTTACTGGTGAATAAGCTCACTGTTTCTAGCTCTTTCTGAAGGCTGCCTGGCTGCCTCACATCAACTGTTCTGGTGCAAACTCCTCTGCAAGCTGACTGATTCAAACTGGCTTCTCTTGGCTTCTGGGTGAATTGCTCTACTTGGAAAAACTGCCTCTGAATCCCATGAACTGAACACACAGTGGTACACACTGACTGCACGAACTGAACAGAACTGAACGGAAGGAACTGCATAAACTCAACCGAACTCAACTGCATTTAACTGATCTGCACTGAACTGGACTCAAGTGAACTCCACTGCATTGCCTGAACTCAACTGACCTTTCACCATCTCACTCTTCAGTGCTCTTAAGTAGCCTCTCCTGCCTATCTGTTTTCATGAGAGTTGGGTATAGCCTATCTCTGACTGATTCTGTTCAAATCTTTCTGATTCATCTCTTTGTCTCCCCCTCAATTAGATGTCACTTTCAAACATAGCTGCTTCTACAAACTAACCTTTCCTATACTGTTATTACAGGCATGTATTAAGGATATGTCTGTATTCCAGCCAGAGGATTAACGGTATGTCATTCCTGCTGGATCACATAGACACATAGAAAGTCTTTGGATGTGATGCCTTGCCAGAACAGCCCTGTTGCCGGATTAAAATTCCTCTACACTCTTTAAAATGTTTAAACTTTATTATTGTGTTTCCACATGTAATGAATGGGCACCTACCACCGTGCACACATGGATGGCAGAGGATGGCTTCACAGAGTTGGTTCCCTTCACATGCTCTTATTGGAGATTCCGAGTGTCAAAGTCAGGCCAGCATGCTCTGCCCAGAATCATCTCACTGGCTCTGAATTTCTAAAATTAACAGAAGATAAGTCATAAATGCAATAATCCCAGAAAACACCAAAATTAATGAAAAGAGACATTCTGCTTAACACACTGTAGATACATAAAGATTGGCTTCGAACTTCAAGGATGCCTGGAACTTCTGGTCCTGATGCCTCCATCTTCCATATGCTGGGGTTGTAGGTGTCACACAACATGCATAATCTTCCTTTGTTTCTCTGCTTCACCCTTTGCTGAGCAGGAAGTCAAGCCCTGGGCCCTGTACATGCACAAACATGGTGCCACTGGGCTACAGCTCATTGCAGAAAAATTAAAATCAACACTAAAGAGAAGATCTTGTGGGCGGTCAGAAATATATACTCAGAACAACAACAATAACAAAAATAATTCAGTGTTTCATATTTAAAATAGGGGAGCCAGCCAGTGGTGCGTGCCTTCAATCCCAGCACTTGGGAGACAGAGGCAGGTAGATCTCTGTGAATCTGAGGCTAGCCTGGTAAGTTCTAGGACAGCCAAGGCTATATACAGAAAGACTCTGTCTCAAAAAAGCAAGCAAGCAAGCAAGCAAGCAAACAAACAAACAAAAATTGGGATCCAAGAACAATGGAAGAACATCTTTCAAGTGCTGAAAGAAAAGAAGGCTACAAGGAACTTTATAACCTGCTAAATCTAGGAAAGGTAAAGGCAGAATAGAGACCATTTCACACAAAGGGAAAATTTGCTGAAACCTGGGCTGCTGGGAAAAAACAGAGAGAAATATGGCCCCAGGTAGAAATTGGTATCTTAAAAAAAATTAAGAACACAAGAAATATTAAATCTGATAAACTTGGGACATGTTTCTTGATTTACTGCTTTTAAAAGATAATTGAATGTCTAAAGCAAAATTGTAAACAATTCAAGAAGTTTGTAATGCATTAGAAGAAAGCTATATAACAATATGACAAGAAACAGAAAAGGAAGTAGAAAATTAATGTCACAAGGATTTTATACTGTATATGAAATAGCGTGTATAATAACATGATTTGGAACTAGACTTAAAGTCAGGATGAATAATGTAAGCCCGAGGGCAATTACTAAAAATAATAAAACATTTCTTCAAATATGGAGATTAAATTCACAAAGTTATTTCTCAAAGAAGTTAGAAAAAAGGGGGGAAGCAAAAACTAAATTGGGAGATTGACAGATTTTTTTTTAAAAAGTAAGTCATAATTATATTAAATATAAGTGGCCAAATATCCTCGTAAAAATCAGAGTTTCCCTTTGTAAAAGTAAGACCTAACTATATTTATCTACATGAAAGTAAGTAAAAATTGAAAGACTGGTATTGTCACAAGGTATACCAATATCAATTTCTCAGCACAAAGGAGATTTATTGCCCCAGAGGGACAGAGGGCAGGGAATAAGAGACAAACAAAATCAGAAGCCAGGAGATGAAGCATGAAGAAGGGGAAGGGAACAAAGCAGGCGGGGCAAGGAATATTTGCCCTGGAAGGACAAAGGACCATCTCTGGATAGAGAAGAGACAGATGTAGGCCATACGAAAATGGCAGTTTATAAAAAAAACAAGAAGCCCTGTGTTAGAATGAGGAGTTCAGTTTTGATTGTGCATGTTAATTAGGTGAGCCAAAAGGGGACTTTTGACTGCTGGATTTCAGTACATTGGTAGCTGAACCTTAATAGCCCCAAGAGGTTGAAGTGGCCAAATAAGGGAATAGACCTTGGTAGCTAGCTTTAGGAATCTTATCTGACAGTTTAGCAAGGCAGAGGGAATGAGGGAAGGGCAAGGCCTGCCAGAACCACGTTTACCTTGCTTGGGCCTTCTAGAGCCCCTCAAAAGTTAGACCTAACTATATTTATCTACACAAAACACCACCCAAACATAATGATAATGAGTAAGAAGCTAGACTTTAAGAATATTGGCAGTACAGCAAGATTCTGCTGAAGGGACCCTGATATAGCGGCCTCTTGTGAGGCTATGCCAGTGCCTGGCAAACACAGAAGTGGATGCT
>NC_034598.1:84204702-84234510 GCF_900095145.1 Mus pahari | reverse complement strand
AAAAAAAAAAAAAAGAATATTGGCAGTAGAGTTCTTTGGATTTGCCTAAGAGTAGTCTAGCTGGATCTTGCAGTAAATCTATTCCTATCTTCCCAAAGAACTGACACACTGATTTCCACAGTGGCTGTGCAAGTGTGCACACTAACAAGGAACGGATGAGTGTCTCCCTTATCCCACATACTCGCCAGCATGGCCTGTCACTTGTATTATTCCCTTGGCCCCTCTGACTCTCGAAGTATTTTTTTTTTTTATTTGTAATTCCCAGATGGCTAAGGATATAGAATATCTCTTTAAATGCTTCTCTGCCATTTGTGTTCCCTCTTTTGAGAGTTCTGATTAGATCTCGACCCCATTTTTTTAAAATCAAGTTATTTGTTTTCTTGATGTCCATTTTTTCTTAGCTCTTTGTATATTTTAGATATCATCCCTTTATTGGATATAGGGTTAGTAAAAAAAAACATTTTTCCATTCTGTGGGCTGCCTCTTTGATTGACAGTGTCCTTTGCCTTACAAAAGCTTCGTAGTTTCACGAGGTGTCCTCTATCAATCGTTGATCTTAGTGTCTGACTTAACTGTGTTCTTGTCATGAAGGTGTCTTCAGTGCCAATGAGTTCAAGGACATTCTCCACTTTCTCTTCTATCAGGTTTAGTGTTTCTTTTTTTATGTTGAGGTCTTTGATCTGTTTGGAGTTGAGTTTTCTGCAGTGATAGATATGGATCTATTTGCATTCTTCTACAGGCTGACATCCAGTCTGACCATTGCCATTTGATGAAGATGTTGTCTTTTTTTTTTTTTCCCAGTGTGTATTTCTGACCTCTTTTTCAAAAATCAGGTGTCCATAGGAGTATGGATTTATATCTGGGTTGGTCTTCAATTAGATTCCATTGATCAGTAGGTCTGTTTTATGTCAATATCATGCTGTTTTTATTACCATAGCACTGCAGTAATCAGATATGGTGATACCTCCAGCTCTTTGTCTGGTTTGTTTGTTTTTATCTTATTTTTTTATAGGCGTGTCTGTATTCTAATAAGTGAGAGAAAGGGGGAAATGGTGTAGATTTGGATGGGAGGAGAAATATGGCAGATCTGAGGGGAGTTGGGGAGGGGAAACTGTAATCAGAATAGACTGTATGAAAAAAATCTATTTTTAATAATAAAATAAAATAAAAAGAATGCTGGCAGGGAGGACTGAGAAGGAGCCAGGAACCTGTGGTTGGAAACAGACAAGTCCGGGTCAACAGAGTCACTCTTTGAAATGTGTCTTAAACAATGAACTGTACTTTGATACATAGCTAAGGAACTTTCCAGGAAAACTATTGAAGCTGAGACCTGCCTTCTGCTACTTACAGTAAACTGTGGGTGGAGAGAAATAAATAAGGAGGGGGGGCTTAAAAGCAACCCAGGATAAATTATTTTGCAAAAATTTCCCCCCCCCAGGTGGCAAAAGGATTCAAAAAGTCAGAAATAAATGCTGAGGCAGTGGGAAAAGTCTGAATGTTTCCTGCAGACATCTGCTAAAAACTCTCTGAGTGAAAAGTTCCTGAACACACTGCCAGGAGATTAGGTGATTCTTCTAGATCTTTCCGAGCATCCTTGAAGTCCTTTAGAAAGTGTCCATGGCTGTAGATTGGCAGAGGGCAAAACTGCGATAGCACTGCTTGAAAACTGTACTCACGTTCCTCAGTATAGTGAACCCCTGTGACATCCACAGGAGATGCAAAAGGCGATTGAGGAAATTATATTGGCAGACACACTCTACCCACAAGACTGCAGCAGAGTCTGGGTGCTGCAGAAAGAGACTGAGAGGCAGGGAGATGTTTTCAGTAAAAGTGTTTCCCACAGATAAGCGATGACCTGAGCTGGGTCTCTGGAATGCACATAAAGGCGTAAGAGGAGAACTGACTGGTTCTAGAGAGATGGATCAGAAGTTAAGAGCACTTATCATGCAATCGTGAGCACAGAGTATCACAGATCCCACCTAACAGCTGTATCTGTATCTCCAGCTCTGCCTGCAACTCCAGCTATGAGGGATCCAGCCCCCCCTCTTCTGACCTCCACAAGTACACCGACACATTCACTCACGCACACACAGGGGACGTTCTTGTAGACATGTATGAATTAATGAAACTTTCTTAAAAGAAGGCAAATACAACTATTCTAATACTATGAAAAAGGAAAGGCCACTCAGGTGAGCCCAGAGAGAGTAGAGCTAAAGCCTAGTGGTTCTGATTGCCAGGGTCTGAAAGGAATCCATTTCTCCTGGCTGGTACTTGCTTTCAACACTACTTTGAATCAGAAATTATTGCATGTTGAATGAGAAATGTCACACCTATAGACTTGCCCATTTAAACGTCTGGTCCCATATTGGCAGTGCTGGTGAGAGGTTCAAAAACCTTGGGAATAAAAAATTTCAACTGCCCCAGCCAGGGAAGCAAATGGGGTTCCTCAGAGGAAGCCAATGATGATGGGTCATTAGTCCATGATGACCCTGATTTATGAAGGATACCTCTGGAGCTGAGTCAGCTCCTGGGTCATCTAGCCAAAGGCTATAAGAAGCCCAGAGCTGGGTTGGATTCTGAAGTTCTTTAAGGTCTCAAAATTGTACTGAGGTCACTGCTTTGTCCCTACCGATCATATTAAAGGTTACCTAACCCTTCAGGAGAATTCCCTTAGCCTTGCATAAAAGGGGGCTTGCGAGTGCCTCTGGTCACCATTTTGATGAATGGTTGACCCCCGCATGCTGGTAATTTCGGCAGAATAAGCATTCTTTGCCTTTGCACACTATTTGAATTTGGGGTCTTCCTTCAGTGATTCTTAGTCCCTAACACTGTTGAGAAAGGTTAACCTTGCTGGAGAAAAGACATCACTGGGGGCAGACTGGGAGGTTTTTCAGCATGGTCTACTTCCGGGTTCTCCCTCTCTTCTTCCTGTTCATGACTAAAATGTAATTAGTTTCCTGTCTGCTAGGCTAGCCTCGCTCCTGGTGTCATGCCTTCCCCACCCCAGTGGACTGTATCCCTTTTGGAGCAGTAAGCCAAAATAAATCTTCTCTGTCCTGAGTCGCTTTTCATTAGGGTATCCTTGCACAGCAACAGAAAAGGACCTAATAAAGCTACCTCATCTTTGTTCACCACCTGGCTTAGACGATTTGGATTATTGTGATGTGAGGTTTTGATAGGGTTCTGAGCTGCAAACGGAGGCTGTGAACTGGAGAAGCAGTGAATGCATTTTGGGGTGCGGGTGGGGTCTAGTGAATTATTGAGGCCAGTTTGGCTACCCGTGGATTTTGGTAGGCAGGATCCCATGGGTGCATTCTGCTACCTTCATCCCCAGTGTTTTCCTTGTGATTACAGCATACTAAATGTCAAAGGAGAGACTACCTGAGGATGCCTAAGCTAATCACACGAACATGTTTGAAGCTCAGAGTTTTCTCTAGTTCAGAGGCAAGTGAAATGTTAAGAGGAATGTCATGCATTTAAATACTCCATGGATGACTAAAGGGCTATTTAGGATAATGATGTGAGCATGTCCGCTGATTTTTAAGAGTAGGCGCTAGCTAACAGGTCACAAGAAAATGAGTGGCCAGGTAACTGAGAATTACCAGATTTTGCTAACAATCTGATTGATTTGGAAGCAGACTCTCCTACAGAGCTTTCAGACAAAGTGACAGTCAGCATTGGCCTGGTGGACCCTAAGCTAAGAACGCAGACAAGCCCATGTGGATATCTGATCTACAGAACCACAATATGCAATGCACTCATAGATTTTAGCCACTGAGCATGTGACAGTTTCTTTTGCAGCAATATAAAACAACACAGATGAGAGCAAACAGATCCGCACAGTTGGTGGCAGCAGAAAGCAGTCAGCCACTATGTAAGTAGTTCGGCATTAGAACTGACACTAGAGTGGGAAATGCGCGTATCATGAGGAACAGTGAGTGATTCGGCATCTACGTGTATAGTATGATTAGGTCTCAATATGTGCATTGGGAATCTGAACAGGAATTTTCCTGACCATATGAAATTGAAACTTCAAAGCTTACCAGCTAGAAAACAGGCGTGTGTGTGTGTGTGTGTGTGTGTGTGTGTGTGTGTGTGTGTATTCATAGAGAAGAATTCCATGTAACAATGAAAATGATCAAACTAAGGTTGCACATAAGAGTATGAATAAAATGAATAAAAATGGGAAGAAAAGAATATGAACAAACCTCAGGACATAATAAATGAGTGAATTAATTAATTAATTAATTAATGCTTATATACAAGTGATTCCATTGATCCGTACATGTAAACTAAATAACTTGGGGAGATAACCGTGTGCAGTAAACTGTTTAATAAAAGCAACATGATAGTGAAAACATAATTAAGAGACCAGAAGGAGGGAAAGGGAGGTATCAGGACGGGAAGGGGCAGGGTCAGGACGGGAAGGGGCAGGGGCAGGACAGGAAGGAAGGGAAGGGAAGGGGTGGGGTCAGGTATACAGGGCCCATCAGTGATAGGCTGTAGGGTTCCACAGGTGGTGGTTGTATTAGCTCTGCCTTTATTCTTGTAACTCAAAGGCTAGGTCGCACTGCAAAGCAGGAATAGGAGATTTTGTTGGAAATATGAGAAACAGATAATATTGCCCACCCGCCTCATCTGAGTCAGAATCTACAATTTTAACAAGATCCCAGGTGGTTTGTTTGCACATTAAAATTTTAAGAGTAGTACTCTAAAATTTACATATATTTTGTGAATATTCTTTTGTACCAAATAAATATTTAATAATCATGTTTGACATCACATTCCAGTTGTATAAGTGGCTAGGCCCTTTAAACACCCTGCTTTCTTTTCTTACAGTTATCTCAAAACCTTACCTATCAAGAATCAGAAGAAAAATTACTGCCAGTACTCAATCCAGAACAGAAGAGAGAAAGGGGACAAGTAAAAACAAATAACAAAATAATAAATGTAAACTCAGCTTATAAATAACTACATTAATATAAATTAAAATACAGATCTTGGGGGCTCAGGGTCTAGCTGCATAGAACACATGCCTAGCAAAACAAATCCATGGGTTTGAGCTTCAACACAGAAAACAAACAACATTTAATTAAAGCAATTTAAAGGATTATCCAGCTCTATGCAATGGGAAAAACCTACTTTAAATGTGAGATATACGTGAATTAGTGAAGTTGAACATTTCAGGGCATGGGTATTAAGCTCTTTTTAGGTATTTGATAGCTCTCTCACGTTTCGTAGTATAACCTAACTGATAAGCTTCTCAATTACAACTTAAATATTACTGAATCTAAGTCACTCTATATCAGCTGTGGGCTGTGACCCCTTATAGGTGAAATGACCCTTTCATGGGCACCTGAGATCACAGGAAGACACAGATTTTTACAACACAATTCAAAACAGTAGAAAATTATAGTTATGTAGTAGCAACAGAAATAATTTTATGGTTGGTGGCCACTGCGTGAGGAACTGTATTGAAGGGTCCCAGCATTAGGAAGGTTGATAACCACTGAGCGAGACAACCACCTAGGCAGTTCTTTCCTAAGCTATCAACAAGACCTACTGACTACTAATATGAAGAACAAACTTGACGCTCAATACTTAAATTTTATTTTGAAAATTCGAAGCTTAAGGCTGTCATGAAAACTTTCTGCATTTGGATTCTCTTATCTCTACTGGCCTAGAATACCAGGTAAGAAATATATCCTACTTACCCTCAAAGAAAAGAAAAGTTCTTTTTCCCTAACAACCATTTTATTTGGTTGTTTTGCTAATTATAAACCACTGTACTTTTTTTTTAGTATTTGGTTTTGAAATGTGAAATCAGAATCCAGTGATCCTACCTCTTAGGATTTCCATGATAATATGTGACATTTAAGCACCATAGTGAAGCTCACATTCCCATGTGAATAGATAGATGCCTTCGTTTTTTTTTCTGGCTAAATTTAAACTTTCTAGAATTGTTGGTTTCGGGATGTGCTAATCATATACCAAAAAAATGTTGC
The DNA here is from genome assembly GCF_900095145.1 of Mus pahari. Classification (NCBI taxonomy): domain Eukaryota; kingdom Metazoa; phylum Chordata; class Mammalia; order Rodentia; family Muridae; genus Mus; species Mus pahari. The sequence goes on along the minus strand of NC_034598.1, from coordinate 84,228,505 downwards.
TGACTTTCATAACTCAGCCAAGGATATTGTGTTCCATCTTTGCATAGAAATGCAAATTTCTTCAAAGATTGAGCAAGGTTTTTTTTTCTGATAAATGCAATTTGAAAATTTAGATCTAAGATGCTAAACACATACCAGCAATTTTGTGGTATGCTGGAATTTTGAAGTATTTACAACTAAACTCATTCATACCCCATCTCTATCACTAGAATTTGATTGTGTATCAGTGCCTATAGATTGAGAATAACCAACAATGCTGTGTCTTTTGCTTGCGTCAGCTCTGTTGTATTATCAGCAGCTGAATGTGTCATACAGGCTACTGCATTTTATTTTCATTGATTGCTTGAGAAATGTCAATATTTCCCATCAGCGGCGTTTGTTATTCATCTTCCAGAAATCCCTGACATGACCATAATTTAACTGATCTTGTCATTAATTCAGAAAAAGAAAGGGAGAGAAGAGAAGGAAAAGAAACACAATAGTCTCTAACTGCATATCAGCAAGCATTTTCTGGTTGAAAAGTTGATCGACTTGTGCTCTGCTGTTTTTAACCCCAGAACTGTGATGGAACCTCTTGTAACTTATTCCATTTCCATTCTAATGGTAACTGTTTTCCTGAGTTGACTAGTGAGATTTCATGGTGTTCTGGTCTTTATCTGATGTGTGTCTCCTGGCCTTAGTTTTGGGGCTTTGTTTGTTTGTTTGTTTGTTTACCTAAAGGTGTCAGAGAAGTCTCTCTTCTCCCAGTGAGTACAGATTAGTGGGTGTGCCAGCTGAGTAACTTTCCCAGTAGAAAACATCTATATCTATATCTATATCTATATCTATATCTATATCTATATCTATATCTATATCTATATCTATATCTATCTATATCTATCTATATATATTTTTTCTGTCTTGCACACAATCCTCCTTTGACTTAGAATACCTGGTACCTTTCTGTGATTTGGTTACTGATGGTGGAGGTCTGGGCCCCTTGTATCCAGGTTCTTGATTTCTTAGTCAAGGAAGTAAAATGATGACTGGATGCAGATTTGCAAGCCAACAAAGAAACAATTCAAATGTGAAGCAATAGCACAGATCAGAAATTGTCTGTCATACTGTTGAGAGAGACAGTGGGCCACATGAGTGAGGGAACTCAAGGGCCCCAATTATTGCATGAGGTTTTCTTTCATGTGGCTCAAAGGAAGATCTTTGGTTGCTAAAAATATCAGTGTAAGGAGGGCAGTTCTCAATTTTGACTTGTGCTCTTCAACTAATATAACCCCTTTTTTTATTGTACATGTCCCTTACTACAATGTGCCTGATTTTAATCATATACATGTCCAATTGTGAATAAGGCATAAGATGGTGAACCAAGGATTGATGGTAAACCCTAAAAGTAAGTTTGTAATACTACACATATCATCAAGATGGTTTGAGACCTGAACAGCCCACCTGTCTTCATTTCAAGATGCATTCCCAGACATGTTTGACTAGAAATGGATCGATCATTATCATGAGGTTGCTGTGGGAAGTAACTTATTTCTATTGGTTAAAGTAGGTATACGTGCAGCTTGATGCAGATCAGGTCTTAAGTTTCCAACAAGTTGTTAGGTGAATTATTTGGAGAGGTGTATGAATGTGTGAGAGTGAGTGTGTGTGTGTGTGTGTGTGTGTGTGTGTGTGTGTGTGTGTGTGAGTGTGTGTGTGTGTGTGTGTGTGTGTGTGTGTGTGTGTGTGTGTGTGTGTACACTTAGTGAAGTGGGAGTCTCAGGCTACTGAGTATATTATTAGAAGAGGAGTGTGTACATAGCCCAAATCAAATGGCGTCCGAGCCTGCTAAGCAATTCCCTATGCTTTACTTGACTCAACTATCTTTCACTTCTAGAAGGTCTAGCCTAAGCATCTTCTTCTGAAGCCAAGTGGGAAAAACAACAAAACAAAACAAAACAAAACAAAAAATACAAAACCATGAGATTTCCTCAGGACCTACAGAATCTAGGTTTGATTCTCCAGTCCCAGTCCCACCAACTGTGCCTCTGGGCAGTAGCTGTCTAAAGTTCCCTGCAGGTTGGTGTTTGTCTCTGCCTAGAATATTATTTCTCTGGATAATCACAGGGCTGATTCCTTCATCTTGCTTGGCTCTCTGTTTAAGTACCTCCTCCTCAGAACCAAGACAATACTTTCTCTAAAAAAAATAAATAATTTCTTCATTAAAGGTATAACAATAATATATATTTATGTATCTCCTCCATACCTTTACCAAAGAGCACATAGTAGTGATTCTGAAAGTGTTTGGTGAGTATGACACAGGGAGGCAGGAGGATAAATTGTCCTGGTTTGGAGTTGAATGTTCCTTTCAGTTAATCCTATAGAGTCACTGGTTTTTCCCTGACTTCTTTTATCCAACATTAGCCTATGCTGGTCTCCTCTAGCCCCCATAGTTTCTTGAGTCTCTGTGGGATTTAATTTGAACTCTGTTCTACTCCATATTATCTCTAAAGAGATAGGAGCTTCACAGTTCTCTTAAAGGTTACCTTTCTATGATATTTATAGTAATTCTTCACTTCACCTCTCTGGAAGTTTCTACATTGGACTTGGGTCTCAAAAGGCATTGTGGGAACAAGAATACCTACTCATCAAGTATTTATTATGGGGGTCATCAAGTATTTACTATGGGGTAATCATGGCTCTGAGCCCTTTGTAAGTATTAACTTATTTAGTCAACCTTATCACATACTATTATCTTCACTTAACAGCTGACAAAATCAAGTTCTAGAGAAGTGAGGCAATTTCATCTCAGTCATACAGACAGACTGGGAAGATGGATAGAGTGGCTCTAATGCCCTCATCAGCATCTACTGGACAGAGATAGTTCTGAGGTGGCATTTTGGAGGCATGGATGCTTGTCCTCATTCTGTTGCTAGCTCTGAGGCCTGAGATGAGTTTCCTAACTCGAACCATATGTCGTGGCAAGTCCTGCAATCCCAGCACTTAGAAGGCTGATGCAGGAGAATCACAAAATCAAGGCCAACCTGGACTCCATAAGGAAGCTCAAGCCAGATTAGGCTATATGACAAGATAATCTGCAAAGTCTTTTTTGAGAAGGCCCCAGGATTAAAATGTACTTTCTTCAAATAAAAACACTGGTCAAAGACTCTGTTATACCAACAAGGTAGTACTGGTTTATCATGAGTTGCCTCAAGAAAAATGCAAGTGGAAATATCTTCAAATGTAACTATGGATTTCCTATACTACTTGGATCTCCTGCCAGCCAGCTCCTGTCTTCTGTTGTGGCAGCTTCAAAGGGGAAAAAAAGGAAAGAAGGAATAAAAGAGCTTTCTCAAAGAGTTAAAGAGGTTTGAAAAAAGCATGTGGACACCTGGTAAATATTCAATAACCAGTAAAAGTTGTTTCACTTACTTTTGCGAGATATAAGTTTTAAATGCCTTACAGACATTCATGTTATCAACTAAAAAGAACAGGTGTCAAGAAATGTGGAGGTCTGTTTCCAACTTTTGCTACCACACATTTCCTTTCTAAGCTAAAACGAGAAATTCCAAGTTCTTCTGTAATTTTGCTACCGTAGTGTGGGATACGCAACAGCTCTCCTTAATCATGACATATGTTAAAAAGGACATGGAATCACCAGAGATCACCTGATCGTATTACAAATGGAGTCTATGCTGCATGCCAGGACCCAGTCATATCAAACTTGTATTAAGTGAGGTATCCATTCAATGTTCCTGTTTCTTTGTGTATATACTTCCTCCTCTGTGACATCAGAGACTTTCATTGGCAAGTCTTGATTCTCATTTATAATATCGTTGTCTTGGGTCCTTGTCTCCATCACCTTCAGGCAATCAGAACGCCATTTTCAAAATGCTTTCTTCTTACATGAATGTGTAGCATAGTTAACACAGACTAGAATGTAGAACCAGTAGCAACAGACTTGTGTCTCAGGCCAACTTGACATTTCTCACTAGCAATGTTCTCACCTTGGAGTTAACTCTGAGCCTGTATATCCTTATCTGATAAATGAACATCACGATACAGAAAACCTTGTTGTTGAAGCCAACCACACATCACATGAGATGTTTTATGGGATGGAATGCTCTCTTGATGTAATCTTGTCAGATATGACTCTAAGGAACACAGATCATTCTTTCTCCAGACCAATGAATAAGTTCATCTTAACCCATAAAAAGTCTAAGTTGAAAGCAAAAAAATAAGATCATCATTCCAGTGTAATCCAACTTAACTCCTGTCTTATCCCTTTTTGAAGAGCAATACAGTGAGTCAGCTAGTACCTCTTCTACAGATGTATTCATACTACAGTGAAATTGCCAGAAAGAGTTAGGCAGGCCTCCTCTACACTGAGTCACAAAATTCCTCTATGAAAATGGACAGCACCAGGACTGCCACGTTCCATGAAGATTTTCCAGTCTTCTATTTCAGCCTTAGAACAAACAAAACTCCCACTGAGTGCTAGCAGACTGAGAACCTTGAGTGTCCACTTAACGCTAGCTGCTCAGCCTCCTCTGAGAACTGAAGAGCCACACTGCCCTCTGTCTGAATGTCAGGTGAGCCTTGTCCCTGGCCAACCCATGTCATCAGCTCACCCCGACTCTCTAGAATCCCTACTCCATCTTCACAGCTGTTTGTATCTTCTCTCTCCCCAATTTCTGGCATTGATTTTGCAATCACAATGACAATTTTGAATTTGAACATTCCTTAGGAAAACAAAGAGAATTTCTAGGGTGGTTTCCCCCATGGTTGCTTTTCTTGTTTTGTTTTTGTTTTTTGGTTGTTTTGGGGTTTTGGTTTGGTTTTTGTGTTTGTTTGTTTGTTTGTTTGTTTGTTCCAAATTGTTCTATTTATTCCTTATCTATAGTTAATGCTGTAAGAGGAGTCAAAAAGCTTGCAGGCTACACAATTTCACAAGATGCATTGCAGGGACAAAGAAAGTCTGATATTTATCAAGTGTATCTTAAGGTCTTGATGGATGCATTCCCGGGGGGAGATGGGCCTCTAATTCCTGATGAGGACATCTCATTCCTGGAGGGGGCATGCCTATAGGTGTCCTGCAGGGGAAGGCTAATTGGTGGGCCCAGGGGTAGTCGCATAACAGATGGAGGAGCATAATACCTAGAGGTAGGGTTGCTCTGCCTTTCAGTGGAGGTGAAGTTCCAAGTCCTGGTGAGTACTGAGTTGGGGCTCCGGCAATTTTAGCAGTAGCAAGAGCAACAGCTACTGCTACAGTGCCTCCGCCTCCCTGTGGAGTCATGACCCACTGGGATGAGCCTCCAGTTCCTCAGACAGGGCCTGTTAATCCAACAGGAGCTTAGGGAGTAAGTACACCAGCTGGTACTCCTCTACCAGCTGCCCTTCCAACCCCAGGGCCACCTGCAACACCAGCAAGTGGCACATGAGTAATGCCAGTATCTTTAGGAGCTGAACTCTCCACGGTCACAGAAACCAAGTTCTCCCCACGGAGCAAGACCAGACCCCAAACCCAATTTTTCTTCACATTCTAGCTGTTTTGTCTTCTTTGGCAAAGGACCAAATACATATGCTTGTCAAACGCCTTAAAGGTGCCATTGAAGATTCTTCGGTCTCATTCTACAGTCCATGGGCTGCAACGTCTTGCTGCTGTTTCCCACAGTCACGATTGCTGTTCCACCATAGCCATTCTCAACAGTAAAATCTCAAGATCCTTGATACTTGGGGGAGGGCTATAAATAAAGGTTCAATGCAGATTATTCGCACACAGTGTAAGCTTGACCAGAGTCTCACAGTGATGGGCCTGCTCTCCTAGACATTCACTACCTTGGTGTTCTAATACTGCTTTAACCACCTCTTGGTGTCTAGCCAAGAGTGCCTGTCTCAGTGCTGCCTGGAAATCCACCACAGGAACTTGCTGTTGCTGAGAACATCGTGAGTACAAGTGATGCTCTTGGTTCAGTGAGGCTGTCCTTCAACATTTGACCTGGACTTCAACCTCTGGGATGTGCTGTTCAGTAGTTCTTCTCAGGTATAAGCAATCCCCATAAATGTGAAGGAAAGGAATATATGCATACATACACATATACACAAGCACATTTTTAAAAACCATGGAAAAAAACATTGACAGTAAAATCCGCACATAGGAGTGTGTCACACCTGAGGTTTCAAGGACTACAGAAGGGACAAGGGGCCCTCCTTGTTGTTGTTGTTATTGTTGTTGTTGTTGTTGGCAGTGGTGGTGGTGTTTTACATACATGTTTTTGATGCTGCTTTAACAATATTTTCTCGGTGTCAAGCATTTTTGTACTGATTATCTCATCTAATTGTGGGAGGATAATAGTTATTGTGAGCCTGAGCTTCAGAGCCAGGAACTTGGGCTTTAATTCAGGCTCTACCATCTATACACTCATCATTATCATGCTCAGTTTCTAATACGGAGCTGAGGTTTAGAGAAACTTTTAAGTCTTAGCCAGTTTCATCCAGACAGACAGAGGCAGAGGTGGGGTTCCAGACCTAATCTCCCTTACTGAAGCCCCAGTTTTTCAGGGCTTTCTTAAAGAACCCTTGATGATGGGCATTTGTCACACTGTTCAAAAGGCACCATTCTTAATAACCAGCCTTTCAAGGTAGAAAAAGGATTGTGAGCTGCAATTAGAAGGGACTCTGTTACCAGCCACTCCATGATATGCTGAGCACAACCTATCCAGGAACCAATCAAGCATTAGAGCATAAGATGTCAAAATTGGGGAGCATCTTTCATCTACATAGTGTATGTCTTGTGAACCAGTTCTCTCTCTCTCTCTCTCTCTCTCTCTCTCTCTCTCTCTCTCTCTCTCTCCCTCCCTCCCTCCCTCCCTTCGCCCTTTCTTTCTTTCTTTCTTTCTTTCTTTCTTTCTTTCTTTCTTTTCCTTTCTCCTTTAAGACAATTAAAGAAAAATTAAGTTGCATACAGTGAAAGGGGTGAACATTATTTGTTTATAATTTTGTCTAAGATTATACCAAAAATCACTGGGCTCATTCATTTTCATTCATTTGGGCAGATATTATTCATATTCATATTAAACAGATATTGATTGAGGGTCTGCTGTGTACCAGGTGCCAGAGAAGCCAGAGCAGCCTGTCATTGGCAAGACTCACAGCCCTTCTGTGCTGTGTAAATAAAAGAGGCAGAGAGGCGCACTCGGCAGTATTCTGGAGTGAGCAGGGGGAGGTGTCACAGAGGAATAGAATATCCAGAGTAGAATGCGTGACAATATTACCACCCACAAAATGAATGACATCGTTAGAGCACAATCTAGTGAGGAACAAAGAAAGAAATGACGGAGCTCACCTGGGGGAGTAAATATATCTAACCAAGATGGGTTCCTAGCGTGGAAAGCAAGCGTCTACAGTGGAACAGAGGGCCGTAATTGAACAGAGCGGCCACTGGGAGGGAGAGAATAACAAGTAGTCCCTGAGGACCCTCAGAGGCTAGAAAAAGAGGAAGTGTAAAGACCAAAGGATCCCAGCAGCCTTCAGATGGCTAGTTATGTGTCTGCCAGTGACGCCCTGGTTCTCATTTTCCTCCTCGGCGTCTCATCTGTGTAAACCCAGAGAATCTAGCTCTGTGGTTAGACTGAGGCCGGGTCACCGAGCACCTCACTTTAATAATGGGTACACTGTGTATGTGTGGAGATCTCATTTCCCCCTGAGCCTGCTGATGTCTGCTCAAGTATTGGCAGTGGGTCTCAGCACACAATAATTCACAGAGGTGCACTTCGCAGCCTTGAGTCGGGTGGAATCAGTGGCTAACTTACAACCCGGGGGCTTTACCCAAACGTTGTTAAATGCAATTTGTGTTTAAAGTAATAATCTCAGATGGTATTTGTTTTCTGAAATGAAGGGGAGAGAGAGAGAGAGAGAGAGAGAGTTCTGTTCCACAAAATCAACTATCTTAGACTTTGTAGACAATCTTTATTTAGTTGTATATAGATAAATCACATATATGTTGGAATTTATTTGGTTTGATGATTGGTTTATATAGACAATATTTGTACAGAGTCTGTGAGTATGAGGGGATTGGTTGAAGATAAGTTTTTTAAAAATGTCCATAAAGTGTTTGGCCCACAAACAGCAATTCACCTTCAACGGGTTTCAGCCTTGTTCATCCTGCCCATTGGCCAGAAGGCGACACAGTAAACCTGTGTCGAGTAACCCAGTGAGCCTCCTCTTCTGCTTGGCTATGGCTCCTGGCCCTCTTCCCAGTCTTACACAGACCACTGTGACATTCCAGTTCATCTGGCTGAAGCCAAACGACGTCCTCTAACACCATCCCGAGTCGGCAGACTCCAGCTAGTCACAAGCATATCCCTGGGCATCAGCGGAGGAGGAGGCTCCTGTGCCTGCCATTCTCCTTCCAAGTTTATTCCCTCGCACAGGAGAGTGTGGGTGCTGCCAGAGAATGTTCTGGGGACTGGATGATACTGCTAGAAAACCAACGCAACGTTAGAATATGTTCTTATGCCATTCTCCTTTCATACTGAATACTAACTACTGAGGACTTCTATTCCATTCTATCAGCTTATCAGAAACAGGCCCAAAAAAGCCACTGTTTTCTCGAAGTAAAAAAGGGAAATGAAATTTTACTTTCAGTCATTTTCTGTTCTTTTTATTTTTAGGGATTTCTCCCTCCCCAGTATGGAAAGCCTTCCCCCCCCCCTAATAATTACCTCAGTGCATCTGTCTCTTCTGGTGGTCTCGTGACTTCCAGGATCACCCTCTGCAAGCAAGTCCCAGTTGGAATGCAGAAGTCTGTCATTTCTTTTATTTTTCCAAATTTTATTAGGTATTTACTTCATTTACATTTTAAATGCTATCCCCAAATCCCCTATACCCCCCCTCACCTACCTACCCACTCCCCCTTCTTGGCCCTGGTGTTCCCCTGTACTGGGGCATATAAAGTTTGCAAGACCAAGGGGCCTCTCTTCCCAAGGGGCTGACTAGACCATCTTCTGCTATATATGTAGCTAGAGACACGAGCTCTGGGGGTACTGGTTAGTTCATATTGTTGTTCCACCTATAGGGTTGCAGACCCCTTCAGCTCCTTGGGTACTTTCTCTAGCTCCTCCATTGGGGGCCCTGTGTACCACCCAATAGCTGACTGTGAGCATCCACTTCTGTGTTTGCCAGGCACTGGCATAGCCTCACAAGAGACAGCTGTATCAGGGGTCCTTTCAGCAAAATCTTGCTGGTGTATGCAATAGTGTCTGCGTTTGGTGGCTGATTATGGGATGGACCTCTGGGTGGGGCAGTTTTTGGATGGTCCATCCTTTCGTCTCAACTCCAAACTTTGTCTATGTAACCCCTTCCATGGGAGTTTTGTTCCCAATTCTAAGAAGGGGCAATGTATCCACATTTTGGTCTTCCTTCTTCTTGAGTTTCATGTGTTTTACAAATTGTATCTTGGGTATTCTAGGTTTCAGGGCTAATATCCACTTATCAGTGAGTACATATTATGTGAGTTCTTTTGTGATTGGGTTACCTCACTCAGGATGATAACCTCCAGATCCATCCATTTGCCGAGGAATTTCATAAATTCATTGTTTTTAATAGCTGAGTAGTATTCCATTGTGTAAATGTACCACATTTTCTGTATCCATTCCTCTGTTGAGGGACATCTGGGTTCTTTCCAGCTTCTGGCTATTATAAATAAGGCTGCTATGAACATAGTGGAGCATGTGTTCTTATTACCAGTTAGAACATCTTCTGGATATATGCACAGGAGAGGTATTGCTGGATCCTCTGGTAGTACTGTGTCCAATTTTCTGAGGAACCACCAGACTGATTTCCAGAGTGGTTTTACAAGCTTGCAGTCCCACCAACAATGGAGGAGTGCTCTTTGTCCACATTCTCGCNAGCATCTGCTGTCACCTGAATTTTTGATCTTAGCCATTCTGACTGGTGTGAAGTGGAATCTCAAGGTTGTTTTGATTTGCATTTCCCTGATGATTAAGGATGTTGAACATTTTTTAGGTGTTTCTCAACCATTTGATATTCCTCAGTTGAGAATTCTTTGTTTAGTTCTGTCTGTGCCACATTTTTTAATGGGGTTATTTGGTTTTCTGGAGTCTGTCTTCTTGAGTTCTTTATATACAATGGATATTAGTCCCCTATCTGATTTAGGATTGGTAAAGATCCTTTCCCAATCTGTTGGTGGCCTTTTTGTCTTATTGACAGTGTCTTTTGCCTTACAGAAGCTTTGCAATTTTATGAGGTCCCATTGGTCAATTCTCGATCATACAGCACAAGCCTTTACAGTTCTATTAGGAATTTTTCCCCTGTGCCCATATCTTCGAGGTTTTCCCCCACTTTCTCCTCTGTCATTTCTTGGCTCTATGATTCCTCCTACAAAGTTTAATGGAGGTAACAGTGGAAGGTTACACTCCCTCTCCTCTGAAGGGATGATTGTGGGGAGCGAGTTACATGTGCTTTAGTTCTTTCCTGTAATGCAGAAGAGAACCATGAAGGACTTCCAGCCTGAAGTGGTTCTCCCTATCTTGATTTTTTTTTTTTTTTGAGTGGCAGTGTCTGATATGACTTAATGATTCTCCTAGTAAGCACACAGCTGGATCACATGCAGAACTTTTAAACCTGGGTTTCACCCTGGTGTGTCTGGGTGGGACCTTGAACCTGTATTTCCAAAGCTGTCAAAGGGATCGTGGTCTGAGGAACGCACTTGAGAACTGTTGGCCGCGGCAGTGGTTTTCCCTCCCTGGCTGTACAGAATCCAATCCCTGTCAGCCCCCAACCCTAGAGACACCTACTTAGTGGGTCTGTGACTACAGCATAGAGAAGGACATTGTAAATGCCTCAGAGAACAAGGAGGGTCCAGGGATGAATGTAGTCACAATACACTATATATTCATATGAAAGTGATTCTATGAAACCCTTTACTGCATAAATAAATACACACCGATTACAGTACATATTTGGAAAAATAGAACAAGAACTCTTTCCAGGCATTTCTCTTGATTGTGTTCTAAACTCCCTGACATTCTGTTAGGTCTCCCATTTTTAATGAGTTCCCTGGTCTGTGAAGGCAACTTAAACGCACTTCCTCTGACTTCCACTGTGATCTCTCAGACTAGCCTGAGAGCCCACCCTAACACCAGCATAGGCTCTTCTGCCTGCCCTTCAGGTAACTCCTAACAGCTAAGAGATTAAAACAAACCAGCATTCACTGGGATGGTACAATGTCAATGCAGTCTAGACAAATTTCTGGACATTTTGATAAAGGAGCGTATAATTCAGGTGATCAATTTAGGACCTTCATTTCAACACTTGAAAGCACCTCATGGTTTTTGATGCAACTAATTCGATTATTAGGGGATATCACACCGCTCAATAGTTAATTAGGCTTTTGCACAGACTGGATTCTTCTTTTTGAGGTCTTCTAACAACAAAATAAAAATGAAATGTCTTCAAACAAAAGAAAAGGTCTGTTAGTTAAACATCCCTGATCCGAGGGTTCTAATGCAACAGCATTTGATATTTTAATAAGTGCATGTTGTCTGGAATTTGTTTGAGTCTTGCAAAGTTTGTGCATGACTCTCAAAAAAAAATGTCAACTATTCTTATTCTCAGTTCCCTGGAGGGAAAGACACTTGGCACTTGGCTGTTCGTCTCATATGCATCGTCTAAGAAAGCAAAACATGAGGAAGGCAGGCAGTGGTATTCCTACTGTCGGGTGCTCATTACTATGTGGTAAATAAATGTTACCCAGACTTGACTAAAAGCATTGAAGTCGGAGGTATTTCAACTAATAGATTACATTCATAGCCACTTAAACTTATGGTGTAAGTATGGCTTGCATTTGATTTTTTTTATTTTTGCCCAGTATTAAAACTAACTGATATTTAGAGTAGCAGGAATAATGTCTGATTTATGTGCATCCCCACAGTTGATTCTTCCAACAGACATAAATCTGGTACGTAAGAGAAGAGCTCTGTCAGTAACCATCTTAACCAAGATAATATGTTAGTTAGGATTTGAATATAAGCAGTCATTAGAGTGGAAGTCTCTGAAACCATTACTAGTCTCAGTTTTCCCAGCACCTCCTAGGATGCGTTGTACATAACAAATCTGTTTTCAATAAAAGAATCAATGAGCCTAACTCTAGAGACCCTCATGTTATACTCTGATAGAATGTGGTTTGAGCCAGATATGGTGACACATGCCTGTAATTCTAGCACTTGGGAGTTATGGGGTGGGGGGAAAGATCAGGAGTTCAAGGCCAGCTTTGGCTGTATATAGTAAGTTAGATGCCAACCTGGGGTGCTTGAGACTCTATTGGGGTAGATGTCCTTACACATCCTCAGCTATTCTCTACCGGATAGCAGGCACGATCACCCCTCCTTTGACTCACACATGGGTGAAGTATGTGCAGAAATCTACAGCTCAGCCTCCTGACCGGAGATGGGACAGAGATAAGCAAGGACCTTGCCATCTCCAGTAGTAATTCAAAGTTATCAATGGGGCTCTGGATAGCCCCCGGCCCTGGCATTTAATTTGCCTACTGTACACAGCCAAAAAAAAAAAAAAAAAAATGCTGACAGGCGCAATAGGAGCTGAGCACCGTGAAAACACTTACAGCAGTGGAACCCTCATTCATCAGATCAATAGGAATCTAATTTAAAGCTTCAGAATCAATACTTTTCAACCTGTCTGCCCGCCATATACCATCCTTACCCATATTAGCAAATGTGTGGCTTTTGTTGTAAAGAATAACCACAGGAGTTATTAAACTATTATGATTGGAAGGCACTTATAATCATACATAATAAGACTTCACAATCAACGTGAGTCCCCTTGGTTGATGTGATTTTAATTTACGAAATGTCTCATTGAGACATCTAAATGCTGTGGCAAATTAATACATAATCACGCTTGCGTAGATGTCACTACATTTTAAGTACTAACAGAGAAGGCATCTCTCTAAATACATTAAGCACATTAGCAGTGGCTGTATTGGCTTATTCGGCAGTTAAGCTGTGTCCTTTGTAAGTCAGTGTGTTTACAGATTAGAGACACTGCCAGTCCCTGATGCAATTTCAGTTTTAAAACTTAGTAGAAGAGGGAAGGGTTAACCCTGCTATGCTGTTTGGGATATGTGTTCATGTGCACACTTGCTTGGAGCTGTGTGAACAAACCCATTCGATGAAGCATCCCGGCAGGTTCGCCTGTATGACCAATCTGGAGACTGTACTTTTATCCTAACCATAGTGATTCTGAACCATCCCCAAAACTCTTCCATGGCAGCTGAGTTGTTAGCTGCCTAATTGTATCAGAGGCAAGACAAGGGTCACGTCCATCTTAACAGCTCTAGTATAAGATACGCCTCGCGCACACTGTAAATATCAAAAGGGAGGGACCAAGAGGTTCGCTCGGTCTTTTTGACTGTAATATTTAATAAACGCAGTTGGCCTCCAAAGGAGCATATGTAGATCATCTGAATGTGTGTATGTGTATGTATCTGAGCTTGGAGGCAGGTGTAGAGACAGTAAGAGAGAGAGAGAGAGCAGGCAGAAACAGAGACTGAGGCTGCATACATGATAGACAGGATTTCTCTGTCTACCTGCTTACCACGTGAGTAAGACCTCGCTTGTGCATGCATTCCACAGATATGCACCCGGTATTCATGCACACTCCTTATGTGAGGGGAATGACAAATGAGGAAGGGTGTTACTTTCCTGATTCCCGTCCCCATTAGATGGATGCATCTAATTCGAGTACTGAGCCATCCTACGTTTTCTGTCAGAAGCTGTGTGCCTGCTCTGAGCTGCGGCTCAGGGTGTAGCAGGAAGGAAGGTCAGGTGTACATACAGGAATTCATCTGCCAACCTTCTGTATGGTGGTAGCATTAGGGTTTGGGTTTGGGGGGGGGTAGTTCTTAGCCCCTATCTTTTTCCCATCCCCCTTACTCTCCCTTTTCTTTTCCTATCTTCTCTCTCATTTGTCTCCTTTGCTCTGCTGAACAATTTCATGTCTACTTTCATTTAAAATAAATATCCATGATTTGATGTGGCCACATAAAATCTAGAAAGCATAAATGAGAGAGAAGGTTGTGACATTTGTCTTTCTGAGACTGGCTTAATTTGCCTAATATGATTAGATATCACATTTGTTTGCCAATTCCTCTCTTGTTGGACACGCTTGGATGTTATAAATAGTGATACAGCGGGTATTTATGAGCAAGTATCTCTGTGATATGCTGACTTCAAGCCCTTCAAATAAGTCCAGGAGTGGTATAGCAGATCATGCAATAGGTTTATTTTATAGGGTTTTGAGAAACCTCCAGGTTAATTCCCATTGAGTCTAGACAAGTTTGCATTCCTGGCAGTAGTGTAGAAGGCAGTGGTTCTCAACCTGTGAGTCACATCCCCTTTGGGGGCCACCTGTCAGATATCCCGCATATCAGATATTTATGTTATGATTCACAACAAGAACAATATCACTGTTATGAAGTAGCAAGAAAATAATTTTATGATTGGGGTCACCACAACATGAACTGTAGTAAAAGGTTGAAGCATTGGGAAAGGTTGAGAACCATTGATACACAGGTTCCATTTTGCCCACCTCTGTAACCACAGCAGTGCTAGCATTTTGTTGTTGCTTGTTTTCATCCTAGCTGCCATTCTGAAGGGGTTCAGGTAGAATCTCAATATAATTTTGATTTGCATTTCTCAAATGCCTAGTCAGGTTAAACAGTTTTCCTGTGTTTAGTGGCATTTTGTATTTCATAATTTGTGAACTGTCTGCTTTGCTAGTCATTTATTGATTTGGTTCTCTGTGGATTTCAGCGTTGCTGTTGTTGTTTGTTTGTTTGTTTTCTCTTTTTAAGTAATCTCTATTGTTTCCATGGTGCTAGAGCCTTGTGCATGGTAGGCATGCATTCTGCTGTTGAGCTTCTCTTCAGCTTAACAATTTCCTTTACAATTTCCCACCAAACTCTCAGAAATATAAGCACATTAATATATGTGAAAATTGCAAACCTGCTATGACTCAGCTTTAAGGTAAGTTCCCTAGTTTCAGCATGAGTGCCACCATTAGACCCCTTTTCCATCAGAAAGCCCTGTAGTACTGTGGGAACTAATAAGGGGGGAGAAGAGGGGGGAAAGATAACCCAAGTCTGGCCAGAGTTCCTCCTATTCTCTGGGCAGGTGGATGTGGGAGGGCTGCCAGACGCTTTCCCGGGTGGGCATCTAAGCCACTGACCCCACTCAATGGGATGGGGGGAGGGTGGACAAGGGACAGCCCCTGACCGGGGACCCCCAAGGCGACACCCTGTAGCCCAGGGGTTATGGGAGAGAGGGCTGAGGGAAGAGGTTCCCAGCACTGACCAGAGTGCGCAGTGGATCTTGATGGAGCAGAGACTTTCTATGGTTTAAGAGCTTTATTATAGAAATGCAGGGGGGGAGAAAGAAGGTAGAAAGAGGGGGGGAGATAGAGTGAAGGCTAGAGAGAAAGAGAAAGAGGGAAAGAGGAGAAGAGGAGAGAGGAGAGAAGACAAAGGGAGAGGGGGGGGAGAGGGAGGGGTAAGAGGGAGACAAGAGAGTAAGAGGGCAAGCAGGGGCTGAACAGCCCCTTTTATGGTCTTCACTGTTGCTATGTAAGGGGGGGGGGAGGAGTTTAGCCTGAAGGTCAGAAGCTTGGACCATTGTCTACATGACTACTGACCATGCTTCTCTTGTAGGGGCTGTGGGGGGCAGTAACTTAGGCAGGGGCCAGAGTTCCAGGAGCCTGAGGGAACGCCTACCCTGTCATGAGGGTGAATTATGACCATTGGGGTTCAGACCTCAGCTCGACTGGAGACCAGCCTGCAACTCCCCACAGTACCAACTGTCAGTACAGCTAAGGTGTAATTGTGCTTAGTCACTCTGAAACCAGTTAGCATGTCTTGTCCTACGTGTGGACAAGACAGGGAACAGATCCCGAGAAAATAGGCTTTCTCCCTCCAAAACTCGAGACAGAAATTCTATACCTTGAGCTGTAACCTCCTGCTTTGAAACACTACCCCATATTCTGAGCAGACACTGGAGTGCGTTTAGAGTTAGTCTCACCTGCAGAGCGAGTAAATTCAGTCATGCCACTTGAGGGAAGGAACATTTTTAGATGTGTGAGAGAGATTAAGGGAAGTGCTAATGTAAGGTTATAGGTGAGCTGACTCCTCAGAGGTGAGTTGGTGTTCTCTGAGTGGCTGGTGGGGGTGGGGGTGAAGTGTGGACGAGTGGAAGGGGGAGGAGCAGGTGGTGGCAAATTGAAGGCAAGTGGGTTTTTTTTGTTTTTTGTTTTTTTTGTTTTTTAATCAAAGCTGTAGAAGCCAAAAAAGTGTGATTACACTGAAGCAAGAACTGAGCATTTCCTGTCCAGCCTTGGACCCGGTGCTTACCGCATGCCAAGCACTCTATTTATACTGGAAATGGAGATCAGCTGATCATAGGCAGCTCAGTATGGCCAGTGAATAGGGGTGGTGTGTGTAGAATAATCTCAATAAATAAAAAAAAATTAGAAAAAAAATCTTTGAAGGGAAAAAAATGCATGTAAGAATAGCATGGGCACACTTACTTAAAAATGAGAACAACAACAACAACCACAAAATAACATTGTAGAACCCGTGTGACAGATGTATTTGAAACAGAAACCAAAAGGAAAAGGTTACCATATACATCCAGGTGAGGAATGGATTCTAGACGTGGTGGGAAGTAGGGCTTGCCTGGTAACCAGTAGATATGCGGGGTGGGGAATGAGGGGGGAATGAGGCAATGGATGAATGCTGCAATGCTTGCTTACCTGTCTGCTGCAGCATTCATCCACTGCCCTCACAAAGGTTCAGAAGACACAGGCAAGTTCCAGGGGCATGGCCCACAGGTTCGTCAGAGCTCCAGGCCTGGAGTTCCAGTCGTGGTCACAAAGGTCTGTCCCTCCAGGGTCACAGGCATAGGCGCTTTGCATCGTGGAAAGGTAGATGAAACGTGCTGATTTCTATTCAAAGGCTAAAGTCCAGGATATGATCCTGCTTATTCCTTCACTCCATATTCAGCTCCTGTATTCCACAGTCACCTGCATCCTCAACCTTGCCACCCATCTGAAAGATGTGACAGTTCAGATTGCCAGAACGAGGTTCCTTATCATCCCCAGAAACCTCACCCCGCGGCTTTCTCTCATCTAGACACATGGTAGCTACAGCTTCCGGATCGCTCAGGGCAAATCTTCAATGCCTGGATCCTGATGCCTCTCCGTCTCCTATATTCCCAATCTAGCCTTTCAGCAAATCCTCTTGGCTTTGCCCCTAGGGTGCATTTAGTATCTACCACCTCTGAACCCTTCCACTGCTGTTTTGCTAGCTCAAGCCACCATCAGCACACACGTGCGCGCACACACACACACACACACACACACACACATCTTTTTTCATTGTGGCAGGCAGAAATACCTATGGTATAATATCTGACCTCATCTTTGCTCTCATTTCCCAAAGCTCCTACTGCAGCTCTAGAGAGCTCCCTTTCTACTCCCTGTTATTCCAGCACATACTGACCCCCATGGCTCTTGATTCCACTCCCTGGGGTTTTCTTTCCCTAGCCAGTAAAAGCTCTATCTTTCATCCTTGTCAGGTTTCTCCTTAAATTCACCCTCTCAGAGGGGGAACATTTTAAAACTCCTTATAATCCCTTTCTCTGACTTTTTTCCTACACTATATACCATAATCAAACTATATCACGTATTCTTTTGTGTGATATTGTTTTCTCCAGTTTCTTTTTTCTCTACTAAAATGCAAGGTCTATGGTAAGAAGGATGTTTTTTGTTTTTTGTTTTTTGTTTTTTTTTTGTTTTTGTTTTGTTTTGTTTTGAGATAGGGTCTCATGTAATCTAGACTGGCCTTGGACTTCTGGCCCTCCTCCGTCACCTACCAGGTTCTGGAATTACAGATGCACACCACTTCAATCATGTTTACGTGGTGCTTGGGGTGGAGCCTAAGGCTTCCTGAAATCCAGGCAAGTTTTCCACCAACTGACCCACATCCTCAGGCCAAGAGAGGAGTTTTTATTTCACTAAGTGATGCATGACCAGCATGTGTAATAGCACTAGAATATTCTAGCCTGTGGATGGAATATCTCAATATTTTATTTCAATCATTCCAAACACACAGGAAGAGAAAGTTAAAAGGAAGGAAGAAAGCTGTATATATTGAGTATTATCAATTATGTATAAAATTATACAACACATGTTCCTGCCCTCTTTGCAGGGGTAGGTTGACAGAAATAAGCCACATCCTGAGGAGGAAGGAATTAATAAAGGTTAAAGAGATTTCTTGGTG
Organism: Mus pahari; assembly: GCF_900095145.1. Taxonomy (NCBI): domain Eukaryota; kingdom Metazoa; phylum Chordata; class Mammalia; order Rodentia; family Muridae; genus Mus; species Mus pahari. The sequence continues at coordinate 84,210,159 of NC_034598.1, read as the reverse complement.
CTTGGCTTGCAAGCCTGAAGACCTGAATTTCATTCCCAGAGCCTATGACTAGTAGGCCAGGAATGTTGGCAAACACATCTCCAGTAGTAGAGAGGCAAGGGTAGGTGGATCCTTGAGGCTAGATAGTCATGTATCATTTCTAAACTCTGTATAAAATAAGCTGGCTGGTGCCTGAAGGTTGTCGTCTGCCCTATACCCACATACAAATACACACACACACACACACACACACACACACACACACACACACACACAGACCAAATACATTCTTTCCTTCAACCCCTTGAGGTCCAAGACCGATGACCTATTTCTCTGGCAAGGTGCCATTTCTGAATGTCATCTCCTCCTTTAGATTTTTTTTTGAACTTAGATTAATGAAAGAATAAAGTGGCACCATCAGTTCCACAAGGCCACACACAAGTCACCTTCCTCTGATGCTATCAAAGCCATGTGTTTTCCAGACACGGCAAAACTGTGAGATAACATATACCACCAAGCTACATAAACCTTGCTTTGTTCTATCTTGCTTTACCAAGAGCCCTCATTTTGCTGGATGAATTTGTCAGTAGTAAACATTCTGTAATGTAAATAGGCTTAAAGCCCCAGCTTGGTATGGAGGCCTACATATTTAATCCCAGCATTTTAGAGGTATAAGCAAGCAGATCTCTGTGAGTCCAAGGTCAACCTGAGCTTTGTAGCCAGTCCCAAAGCAGCTAAAGCTACAAAGTGAGACCCTGTCTCAAGAAAAGTTTTTAAAAATAGAGATTTTTTTTAATTTTATTTTTGTTTTTATTATTTATATGAGTACACTGTAGCTGTCTTCAGGCTCACCAGAAGAGGGCATCAGACCCCATTGCAGATGGTTGTGAGCCACCATGTGCTTGCTGGGAATTGAACTCAGGACCTCTGGAAGAGCAGTCAGTGATCTTAACTGCTGAGCCATGTATCCAACCCCCAAAATTGAGATGTTTATAGTTGAAAATATTCTTTTCATTTTAGGCTTTATGCCATGGCCATTTCAATGTTCCCCTATGATTTTTGCATTGTTTTCTCTTTCCTTTCAACTTTGACCTTTGACCTTTAAAGTTGACGTCTGCTGTCAATAGGATAGAGGTAGGAGTGTATCTCTAGCTTGAGAATCATCTCAGTTTACCTATTATGTGATAATTATGGGATACAATGATAAATATCCACTGGTTAACTAGAGTAAGTGTCCATCCAAGGCTTAGGTGTAATCTCTCTAGTTCATTCACATAAGTGATCCCTTCATTTATGTATAAATCCACCTAGTGAAGACATAACTAAGGTCTTTATTCAGGTTAGGGTACTGTTTCCTTCAAAGCTGACTGTGGCATAGTGTCTGCCCTGAGGAGCTCCTTGCCTTAGTGGGGTATAGGTGTGCATGCAACTGTACTGGAAACAAAGACCTGCTCTCAACAAGACCTGTGTGGGAGCAAGCGGTCCCTGCTTCCTTTGTCACCTGAAGTCACAGTGCGTTGACGTGCTTCTCACCAAACCAACAGCCAGGGTCTGATCCATTCTGTGCTACAACAAAGTGGGTGATTTATGAGGAACAGAAACCCATTCCTCTTTATTCAAAGAGGCCAGAAATGTGAAGATCAGAATGCCGGCAGATTCGGTTACCTCAGGGGGGCTGCACACTCCGGAGGAGAAGACTTCCGCATGGAGAGACAAGCTGTGCAGCTGCCTGAAGCCTCCTGTCAGCTTTCTCTTGCTGTGACGTAACTCCAGAGAAAACAACTTAAAAGAAGGACTGGTATATTTTGGTTCACAGTTTCAAAGTCATGGCTACTGGGTTCTACTGTGTCTGGGAAGTGAGGAGACAGAATATCATTGGCAGGGAGCATGTGAACAAACCTGTCCACCTCCTAGCAATGAGAAACAGCGAGAGCAAAAGAGGGGTGTGAGGGCAAGGCACAACCCTAATGACCCTCTTCCTCCAAGCAGGCTCTGCCCTCTGATGGCCTGTTGAACTTTGAAGGGATCCCTGGCTTAATCCATTGATGAGGTTAGCATCCTGCAAGGACATCACCTTCCTATAGCACCACCAACTGTGACAACTTGATGGGGAGTGAATGAAGGTAAAGGTTGACCAAGATGAATCCTCTCTATATGCAGCTATATTGACTGCCCAGGATGTGGTCCAGAGGTGCAAGGAGCCAGGTACCACTGTCATCTTGATGGATATTTCCTATCTAAACCATCAACGCACCTTTTGTTAGAGCCTCCATCTCATTAGGCCATGAGCAGCAGAGCCTTAATAGCCTGAACTCCTCATCAGTGTCCTACCCTCTTAATGCTGTCACATCAGCAACAACTAATTATACAGTGGTTTAATTTACTTTCTAGAAGCCTTTGAGTTCCTTCTCTAAATGGGGGAGGTGGGAGGATTGCGAAGGAATGGGTACTGAAGCCTGTCCATGAAGCATGTATTTTGTTACAAAGTTATATCCAGGAGATAGAAACAAAACATGAAACAGCCTCCCACACTGCAAGAAGCTTGAGGGGTATAGCTAGGTGTGTAAATTAGAGTTTGTACTAAGTGGGGCAGACTGGGGCTCTTCTACCTTCATGAATCACTGCTGTGATTGAACTGAAATGTAGATCTGGATTCAGAGGTCTAGCCTGTGTGTTTCTGTCTTTCTCAGCAGCCTGAAGACGGTATGAAGGCTTGCTGATCCTCAGATGACATTCTGATTAACAACTATGTAGGCTCTTCAGATGTGGATTTAAATGGAATGGGGCCTGACTGGGATCTTGAACCCTAAGGAGGATCTGAAGAGGTAGACTGGGAAAGGAAGGGTTCATGCTAGAGCAAGGCTGCCAGAGATGGGACAGAGGAAGGCAGACCCCTCCTGAGATAAAAGGATTGCCATAGTGAAGCATTAGACTTTAAAGCCAGGGGATCCATTGTTCAGACTATGAGAAGTGCAGTTTTCCAGACTGAAGACCATGGATGTGATCCTTAGGTGGGTGACCCATAGAATTAGTGAAGGGTCAAGAGAAATAGCATTTCAAAATGTATATCTCAGAAATGGTTAGCAAAAATTTGTTGCGGGGATTTAATGGCAAAGCAATAGACATCCAGACTAGAATGTGGAAGTTGAAATACCAAGGAACCCATGAGGTAATGGGCTCTGAAGGATGTAGTCTTTGGCAGACAAGTGTCTACGTGAGCCTTTAGTGAACATGATAGACTTCTTGAATGAAGAATCCATATAATATAGCAAATAAGGTAGGCCTGGTATTACAAACCCATGATCCTACCTTCTTAGGAGGTTGATGTGTGGTGAGGATCACAAGTTCAAGGTCAGCCTGGACAACTTAATGAAACTCTGTCTCAAAATAGAAAATGGTGGCTGGACAGTGGTGGTATTTGCTTTTAGTTTCAGCACTCAGGAGGCAGAGACTGGCAGATCTGTGAGTTCAAGGTCAGCCTGGTCTACATAGTGAGTTCCAGAACAGCCAGAACTACACAGATAAACCCTGTCTAAAAAATACACATATATATTTAAGAATGAGAAGGAGTCTGGGCTGGTGCTATAGCTCAGTAAGAACACTTACTGAGTGAGTATGTACAGACTCTAAGTTAATCCCTAGTCCCACAAATAGCAGAGGCAGAAATGCTACATAAAGAAGCTAAAGACAGGAATGGTTGTGAACTTGGATGACGAGGTAAATGGTGTTTGAAAACCAGAGATTGAGAAAGGAATGAGTGAGTCGGAACAGATGGTGACGACAGCTATCTGGAGTTTGAAGGGAAGGCAGAAGTTCACGTGGAAACCTCTGAAAGACGAGAAGAGATGTCAGGTGGAGTAGCACATTACAGTAGACAAGCTACAGCAACTGAGTCAGCACAGTGGTGATAAACCTGGAGATGCAGTGGATCGCTGGGGACCTGGACACCAGAGGTCAGAGACAGAAGGCTCAGCACTAGATTCACAGCCATGTTCTCGCTTAAGGAACAGAAAGAAATTATCCTGGGTGCCAAACAGGCTGAGAGAAAGAGAAAAATGAACCTCTCCTTTTAATGTATCTAAGTCAGACAGCTTAACCTGTGTGACCATCTTTAGTGGCTTTGGCCAATGCTTGATGGGGTTTGTTCTTCATTCTTAGTTCTTTACCCATTGAGAACTTACCCTCTGAAGGCCAGACTTCTGGCCCCTCTCTGGTCCTATGCTACAAGTCTCCTGAGGATAGCATGCAAAATGAAAGCACTTTAAAACGACAGACCCAGCCAGCCGTCTGAAAACTTTCTGAGCCACGAAGAACACAGTAGTTAAGCTAAGCCAACTTAACTGGAGGAGAAGAAAAACAGAATTGTTTTTCTGAATTAAAATAGCCAGGTCTTTAAATATACTCTTCAGATATTATAAGGTTTTCCTATGCTTTGCTCTGTGATAGACAATCTACAAGATGCAGAGGTGTGTCAAGGGCTTTGTCAAGAACAGCCTTGGAATCTAGTAAGAAAGAAGAGAAATGAGAGTCAAGAATAATAAATCAATACGTGACATGGTGCCAAGGCCATGTTAACCAAATACAACTGACACTCTGACAAGAGGAATTTGTGGATAAGGGATAGACAGGAGGAAGGCCTTGAACAAGGATAAAGTGTGACAGATGGGGAGGAGGGGGAGGGAATGCCACGAAGGGCCCCGGGGGAAGAGGACACTACAGAACTTGAGGAACACAGTTAGCTTGGAACATGGAACAATTAAGGGAGCCACAGGAGGCCGTCAGATTGTAAAGGGCACAGATGCCACATTAAGGAGCCAGAGCCTTATTCTATGAACTATGAGCAAGGACAGGTCAGAAAATGCCAGACAAGCAAGTGACAGATCCCTGCTTAAGATGAGCTGGGTAAGAAGGAGGCTTCTGGGGAAACTGGGAGATATCAGCATTTAGTGAAACAGATAAAGTTCAAAGTGCTCATTAGAATGAGAGAGCTTTGTGAAAAAGGGTTACAGGCATATCCCTCTGAAGAAATTAAGTTTCAGAGAAGCATGGAAGAGATTGCCTCTTTTCTGAGTTAACATGTCTCATGGCTAAATGTTAAGTTTCTAAGAACGAAGTGTTTCTGGTAGAAAGGAAGACTGGGTGGGACAGTTGAAGTGGCCATCTTAAACCCCCCTGAGGACCATAGGTACCTTTGAGACTGTTCACAGAGCACAGTCTCATGGGAATTTTCACATACAGGCTTTGTTTTGTGGTGTGTGTGTGTGTGTGTGTGTGTGTGTGTGTGTGTGTTTATAGTTTTTCAGACCCTCCAGCAGGAATGTCTAACTCAAGTCCATAGACCACATGTATCTGAGAACACCTGTGAAAGAGACTAGTCCCTTTTTATTCATTAAGCCCCAGATACTCAAATCAAGATCTCTGGGCTGGAAGGAGAGAGAGAGAGAGAGAGAGAGAGAGAGAGAGAGAGAGAGAGAGAGA